>NW_027596839.1:0-145556 GCF_964194155.1 Cetorhinus maximus
GAGAGAGAGAAATCACCCCAAACACAGAGAAATCACCCCAAACACAGAGAGAGAGAAGTCACCCCAAACACAGAGAGAGTAATCACCCCAAACACAGAGAGAGAGAGAAATCACCCCAAACACAGAGAAATCACCCCAAACACAGAGAGAAATCACCCCAAACACACACACAGAGAGAAATCACCCCAAACACAGAGAAATCACCCCAAACACAGAGAGAGAGAAATCACCCCAAGCACAGAGAGAGAGAGAAATCACCCCAAACACGGAGAGAGAGAGAGAGAGAAATAACCCCAAACACAGAGGGAGCGAGAAATCACCCCAAACACAGAGAGAGAAATCACCCCAAACACAGAGAGAGTGAGAGAAATCACCCCAAACACAAAGAGGGGGAAAGAAATCACCCCAATCACAGAGAGAGAGAAATCACCCCAAACACAGAGAGAGACAGAAATCACCCCAAACACATAAAGAGAGAAATCACCACAAACACATAGAGAGAGAAATCACCCCAAACACAGAGAGAGAGAGAAATCACCCCAAACACAGAGAAAGAGAGAGAGAAATCACCCCAAACACATAAAGAGAGAAATCACCCCAAACACATAGAGAGGGAAATCACCCCAAACACACAGAGAGAGAGAAATCACCCCAAACACACAGAGAGAGAAATGACCGGAACACAGAGAGAGAGAAATCACCCCAAACACAGAGAGAGAGAAATCACCCCAAACACATAGAGAGTGAAATAACCCTGAACACAGAGAGAGAGAGAAATCATCCCAAACACAGAGACAGTGAGAGAAATCGCCCCAAACGCACATAGAAAGAAATCACCCCAAACACAGAGAGAGAGAAATCACCCCACACACACACAGAGAGAAATCACCCCATACGCAGAGAGAGAGGGAGAAATCATCCCCAAACACAGAGAGAGAGAAATCACTCCAAACACAAAGAGAGAGAAATAACCCCAAACACAGAAAGAGAGAGAAATCACCCCAAACACAGAGACAGTGAGAGAAATCACCCCAAACACACAGAGAGAGAAATCACCCCAAACACAGAGAGAGAGAAACCACCCCAAACACAGAGAGAGAGCGAAATCACCCCAAACACATAAAGAGAGAAATCACCCCAAACACATAGAGAGAGAAATCACCCCGAACACAGAGATAGAGAAATCACCCCAAACACAGAGAGAGAGAAATCACCCCAAACACACAGAGAAAGAAATCACCCCAAAACACAGAGTGCGAGAAATCACCCCAAACACAGAGAGAGAGAGAGAGAGAGAGAGAGAGAGAGAAATCACTCCAAACACAAAGAGAGAGAAATCAATCCAAACACACAGAGAGAGAAATCACCCCAAACACACAGAGAGAGAGAGAGAGAGAGGGTGAGAAATCACCCCAAAAGAAAGAGAGGGAGAGAGAGAAACTTCCCCCAAACAGAGAGAGAGAGAAATCACCCCCATATAAAGAGAGAGAGGGAGAGAAATCACCCCCAAACAAAGAAAGAGAGAGAGAGAGAAAAATCATACACAAACACAGAGAGAGAGAGAGAAATCACCCCAAACACAGAGACAGTGAGAGAAATCAATCCAAACACAGAGAGAGAGAAATCACCCCGAACACAGAGAGAGAGAGCAATCACCCCCAAACAGAGAGAGACAGAGAGAAATCATCCCCAAACACACAGAGAGAGAAATCACCTCAAACACAGAGAGAGAAATCACCCCAAACACAGAGAGAGAGAGAAATCACCCCAAACACAAAGAGAGGGAAAGAAATCACCCCAATCACAGAGAGAGAGAAATCACCCCAAACACAGAGAGAGAAATCACCCCAAACACATAAAGAGAGAAATCACCCCAAACACATAGAGAGAGAAATCACCCCAAACACAGAGAGAGAGAGAAATCACCCCAAACACATAGAGAGTGAAATAACCCCAAACACAGAGAGAGAGAAATCATACCCAAACACAGAGACAGTGAGAGAAATCGCCCCAAACGCACATAGAAAGAAATCACCCCAAACACAGAGAGAGAGAAATCACCCCAAACACACAGAGAGAGAAATCACCCCATACACAGAGAGAGAGAGAGAAATCATCCCCAAACACAGAGAGAGAGAAATCACTCCAAACACAAAGAGAGAGAAATAACCCCAAACACAGAAAGAGAGAGAAATCACCCCAAACACAGAGAGAGAGAAACCACCCCAAACACAGAGAGAGAGAGAAATCACCCCAAACACAAAGAGAGGGAGAGAAATCACCCCAAACACATAAAGAGAGAAATCACCCCAAACACATAGAGAGAGAAATCACCCCAAACACAGAGAGAGAGAGAGAGAAATCACCACAAACACAGAGAGAGAAAAATCACCACAAACACAGAGAGAGAGAAATCACCCCAAACACACAGAGAAAGAAATCAGCCCAAAACACAGAGAGAGAGAGAAATCGCCCCAAACACAAAGAGAGGGAGAGAAATCACCCCAAACACATAAAGAGAGAAATCACCCAAACACAGAGAGAGAGAAATCACCCCAAACACAGAGAGAGAAAAATCACCCCAAACACAGAGAGAGAGAAATCACCCCAAACACAGAGAGAGAGAGAGAGAAATCACCCCTAACACAGAGAGAGAGAGAGAGAGAGAGAAATCACTCCAAACACAAAGAGAGAGAAATCACTCCAAACACAGAGTGAGAGAAATCACCCCAAACACAGAGAGAGAGAGAGAGAGAGGGTGATAAATCACCCCAAAAGAAAGAGAGGGAGAGAGAGAAACTTCCCCCAAACAGAGAGAGAGAGAAATCACCCCCATATAAAGAGAGAGAGGGAGAGAAATCACCCCCAAACAAAGAAAGAGAGAGAGAGAGAGAAATCATACACAAACACAGAGAGAGAGAGAAAAAAATCACCCCAAACACAGAGAGAGAGAGAGAGATCACCCCAAACACAGAGACAGTGAGAGAAATCAATCCAAACACAGAGAGAGAGAAATCACCCCGAACACAGAGAGAGAGAGCAATCACCCCCAAACAGAGAGAGACAGAGAGAAATCATCCCCAAACGCACAGGGAGAGAAATCACCCCCAAACAGAGAGAGAAATCACCTCCAAATACACAGAGAGAGATAGAGAGAAATCACTCCAAACACAAAGAGAGACAAATAACCCCAAACACAGAGACAGTGAGAGAAATCAATCCAAACACACAGAGAGAGAAATCACCCCAAACACAGAGAGAGAGAGAGAGGGTGAGAAATCACCCCAAAAGAAAGAGAGGGAGAGAGAGAAACTTCCCCCAAACAGAGAGAGAGAGAAATCACCCCCATATAAAGAGAGAGAGAGGGAGAGAAATCACCCCCAAACAAAGAAAGAGAGAGAGAGAGAGAAATCATACACAAACACAGAGAGAGAGAGAGAAAAAAATCACCCCAAACACAGAGAGAGAGAGAGAAATCACCCCAAACACAGAGACAGTGAGAGAAATCAATCCAAACACAGAGAGAGAGAAATCACCCCGAACACAGAGAGAGAGAGCAATCACCCCCAAACAGAGAGAGACAGAGAGAAATCATCCCCAAACGCACAGGGAGAGAAATCACCCCCAAACAGAGAGAGAAATCACCTCCAAATACACAGAGAGAGATAGAGAGAAATCACTCCAAACACAAAGAGAGAGAAATAACCCCAAACACAGAGACAGTGAGAGAAATCAATCCAAACACAGAGAGAGAGAAATCACCCCAAACACAGAGAGAGAAATCACCCCAAACACAGAGAGAGTGAGAGAAATCACCCCTAAACACACAGAGAGAGAAATCACCACAAACACATAGAGAGAGAAACCACCCAAACACACAGAGAGAGAAATCACCTCAAACACAGAGAGAGAAATCACCCCAAACACAGAGAGAGAGAGAAATCACCCCAAACACAAAGAGAGGGAAAGAAATCACCCCAATCACAGAGAGAGAGAAAGCACCCCAAACACAGAGAGAGAGAGAAATCACCCCAAACACATAAAGAGAGAAATCACCCCAAACACATAGAGAGAGAAATCACCCCAAACACAGAGAGAGAGAGAGAGAGAGAGAAATCACGCCAAACACAAAGAGGGGGAGAGAAATCACCCCAAACACATAGAGAGTGAAATAACCCTAAACACAGAGAGAGAGAGAGAAATCACCCCAAACACAGAGACAGTGAGAGAAATCAATCCAAACACAGAGAGAGAGAAATCATCCCCAAACACAGAGAGAGAGAAATCACTCCAAACACAAAGAGAGAGAAATAACCCCAAACACAGAAAGAGAGAGAAATCACTCCAAACACAGAGACAGTGAGAGAAATCACCCCAAACACGCAGAGAGAGAAATCACCCCAAACACAGAGAGAAACCACCCCAAACACAGAGAGAGAGAGAAATCACCCCAAACACAAAGAGAGGGAGAGAAATCACCCCAAACACATAAAGAGAGAAATCACCCCAAACACATAGAGAGAGAAATCACCCCAAACACAGAGAGAGAGAAATCACCCCAAACACAGAGAGGGAGAGAGAAATCACCCCAAACACAGAGAGAGAAAAATCACCCCAAACACAGAGAGAGAGAAATCACCCCAAACACACAGAGAAAGAAATCACCCCAAAACACAGAGTGAGAGAAATCACCCCAAACACAGAGAGAGAGAGAGAGAGAGAGAGAGAGAGAAATCACCCCAAACACACAGAGAGAGAGAGAGGGTGAGAAATCACCCCAAAAGAAAGAGAGGGAGAGAGAGAAACTTCCCCCAAACAGAGAGAGAGAGAAATCACCCCCATATAAAGAGAGAGAGGGAGAGAAATCACCCCCAAACAAAGAAAGAGAGAGAGAGAGAGAAATCATACACAAACACAGAGAGAGAGAGAAAAAAATCACCCCAAACACAGAGAGAGAGAGAGAAATCACCCCAAACACAGAGACAGTGAGAGAAATCAATCCAAACACAGAGAGAGAGAAATCACCCCGAACACAGAGAGAGAGAGCAATCACCCCCAAACAGAGAGAGACAGAGAGAAATCATCCCCAAACGCACAGGGAGAGAAATCACCCCCAAACAGAGAGAGAAATCACCTCCAAATACACAGAGAGAGATAGAGAGAAATCACTCCAAACACAAAGAGAGAGAAATAACCCCAAACACAGAGACAGTGAGAGAAATCAATCCAAACACACAGAGAGAGAAATCACCCCAAACACAGAGAGAGAGAAACCACCCCAAACACAGAGAGAGAGAGCAATCACCCCCCAAACAGAGAGAGGGAGAGAGAAATCAACCCCAAACACAGAGAGGGACAAAAATCACCCCCAAGCGCAGAGAGAGAATGAGAGTGAGAGAGAGAGAGAGACTTCACCCCCAAACACACAGAGAGAGAAATCACCCCCAAACAGACAGAGAGAAATCACCCCCAAATGCAGAGAGAAAGAGATAAATCAACCCCAAACACAGAGAGAGAGAGAGAGAGAGAGAGAGAGAGAGAGAGAGAGAGAGAGAGAGAGGGTGAGAAATCACCCCCAAACACAGAGAGAGAGAGAGGGGGTCAGAAAGCACCCCCCAAAGACAGAGAGAGAGGAATTGCCCCCAAACAGAGAGAGTGAGAAATCACCCCCATATAAACAGAGGGAGAGAAATCACCCCCAAACACAGAAAGAGAAAGAGGGAGAGAGAAATCATCCCCAAACACACAGAGAGAGAGAGAGAGAGAGAGAGAGAGAGAGAGACATCACCCCCAAACACAGAGAAAGAGAGAGAGCAACATTACCCCCAAACACAGTGAGAGAGAGAGAGAGTGGGAGTGAAATGACCCTCAAACACAGAGAGAGAGTGAAATGACCCCCAACACAGAGAGAGAGAAATCACCCCAAACACAGAGAGAGAGAAATCACCCCAAACACACAGAGAAAGAAATCACCCCAAAACACAGAGTGAGAGAAATCACCCCAAACACAGAGAGAGAGAGAGAGAGAGAGAGAGAGAAATCACCCCAAACACACAGAGAGAGAGAGAGAGAGGGTGAGAAATCACCCCAAAAGAAAGAGAGGGAGAGAGAGAAACTTCCCCCAAACAGAGAGAGAGAGAAATCACCCCCATATAAAGAGAGAGAGGGAGAGAAATCACCCCCAAACAAAGAAAGAGAGAGAGAGAGAGAAATCATACACAAACACAGAGAGAGAGAGAAAAAAATCACCCCAAACACAGAGAGAGAGAGAGAAATCACCCCAAACACAGAGACAGTGAGAGAAATCAATCCAAACACAGAGAGAGAGAAATCACCCCGAACACAGAGAGAGAGAGCAATCACCCCCAAACAGAGAGAGACAGAGAGAAATCATCCCCAAACGCACAGAGAGAGAAATCACCCCCAAACAGAGAGAGAAATCACCTCCAAATACACAGAGAGAGATAGAGAGAAATCACTCCAAACACAAAGAGAGAGAAATAACCCCAAACACAGAGACAGTGAGAGAAATCAATCCAAACACACAGAGAGAGAAATCACCCCAAACACATAGAGAGAGAAACCACCCCAAACACAGAGAGAGAGAGCAATCACCCCCCAAACAGAGAGAGGGAGAGAGAAATCAACCCCAAACACAGAGAGGGACAAAAATCACCCCCAAGCGCAGAGAGAGAATGAGAGTGAGAGAGAGAGAGAGACTTCACCCCCAAACACAGAGAGAGAGAGAAATCACCCCAAAAACAGAGAGAGAGAAATCACCCCAAACACAGAGAGAGTGAGAGAAATCACCCCAAACACAGAGAGAGTGAGAGAAATCACACCAAAAACATAGAGAGAGAGAAATCACCCCAAACACATAGAGAGAGAAACCACCCCAAACACAGAGAGAGAGAGAGAAATCACCCCAAACACAGAGAGGGAGAGAGAGAGAAATCACCCCAAACACAGAGAGAGAGAGAAATCACCCCAAACACACAGAGAGGGAAATCACCCCAAACACAGAGAGAGAGAGAAATCACCCCAAACACAGAGAGAGAGAAATATCCCCCCCAAACACAGAGAGAGAGAGAGAGAGAAATCAGCCCAAACAGAGAGAGAGAGAAATCACCCCAAACACAGAGAAAGAGAGAGAAATCACCCCAAACACAGAGAGAGACAGAAATCACCCCAAACACAGAGAGACAAAGAGAAATCACCCCAAACACAGAGAGAGTGAGAAAAATCACCCCAAACATAGAGAGAGAGAGAAAAATCACCCCAAAAACAGAGAGAGAGAAATCACCCCAAATACAGAGAGAGAGAGAAATCACCCCAAACACACACACAGAGAGAGAAATCACCCCAAACACATAGAGAGAGAAATCACCCGAAACACACAGAGAGAGAGAAATCACCCCAAACACACAGAGAGAGAAATCACCCCAAACACAGAGAGAGACAGAGAGAGAGAGAGAAATCACCCCAAACACAGAGAGAGCGAGAAATCACCCCAAACGCACATAGCGAGAGAGAAATCACCCCAAACACAGAGAAAGTGAGAGAAATCACCCCATAACACAGAGAGAGAACTCACCCCAAACACATAGAGAGAGAAATCACCCCAAACACAGAGAGAGAAATCACCCCAAACACACAGAGAGAGAGAAATCACCCCAAACACAGAGAGAGAAATCACCCCAAACACAGAGAGAGAGAGAAATCACCCTAAACACACACACAGAGAGAGAAATCACCCCAAACACATAGAGAGAGAAACCACCCTAAACACACACACACAGAGAAATCACCCGCAACACAGAGGAGAGAAATCACCCCAAACAAACACAGAGAGAGAAATCACCCCCAACACAGAGAGAAGGAGAGAAATTACCCCAAACACAGAGAGAGAGAGAAATCACCCCCAACACAGAGAGAGAGAGAAATCACCCCCAACACACAGAGAGAGAGAAATCACCACCAACACACAGAGAGAGAGAGAAATCACCCCAAACACAGAGAGAGAGAAATCACCACAAACACAGAGAGAAATCACCCCAAACACAGAGAAAGAGAGAGAGAAATCACCCCAAACACAGAGAGAGAGAAATCACCCCAAACACAGAGAGAGTGAGAGAAATCACACCAAAAACATAGAGAGAGAGAAATCACCCCAAAAACATAGAGAGAGAAACCACCACAAACACACAGAGGGAGAGAAGTCGCCCCAAACACAGAGAGAGAGAAATCACCACTAACACATAGAGAGAGAAATCACCCCAAACACATAGAGAGAGAAATCACCCCAAACACATAGAGAGAGAAACCACCACAAACACACAGAGAGAGAGAAGTCGCCCCAAACACAGACAGAGAGAAATTACCCCAAAAACAGAGAGAGAGAGAGAGAGAAATCACCCCAAACACAGAGAAAGAGAGAGAAATCACCCCAAACACAGAGAGAGGGAGAGAAATCACCCCCAACACAGAGAGAGAGAGACATCTCCCGCAAACACAGAGATAGAGATATATCAACCCCAAACACAGAGAGAGAGAGAGAAATCACCCCCAACACAGAGAGAGAGAGGACATCTCCCGCAAACACAGAGATAGAGATATATCAACCCCAAACACAGAGAGAGAGAGAAATCACCCCCAACACAGAGAGAGAGCGAAATCACCCCCAAACAGAGAGAGAGAGAGAAATCACCCCCAAACACAGAGAGAGAGAAATCACCCCAAACACAGAGAGAAATCACCCCAAACACAGAGAAATCACTCCAAACACAGAGAAAGAGAGAGAGAAATCACCCCAAAAACAGAGAGAGAAACCACCCCAAACACACAGAAAGAGAGAGAGAAATCACCCCAAACACAGAGAGGGAGAGAGAATTCACCCCAAACACAGAGAGAGAGAGAGAGAGAGAGAGAGAGAGAGAAATCACCCCAAACACAGAGAGAGAGAGAGAGAGAAATCACCCCAAACACATAGAGAGAGAAACCACCACAAACACACAGAGAGAGAGAAGTCGCCCCAAACACGGACAGAGAGAAATTACCCCAAAAACAGAGAGAGAGAGAGAGAGAAATCACCCCAAACACAGAGAAAGAGAGAGAAATCACCCAAACACAGAGAGAGGGAGAGAAATCACCCCCAACACAGAGAGAGAGAGACATCTCCCGCAAACACAGAGATAGAGATATATCAACCCCAAACACAGAGAGAGAGAGAAATCACCCCCAACACAGAGAGAGAGCGAAATCACCCCCAAACAGAGAGAGAGAGAAATCACCCCAAACACAGAGGGAAATCACCCCAAACACAGAGAAAGCACCCCAAACACAGAGAAAGAGAGAGAGAAATCACCCCAAAAACAGAGAGAGAAACCACCCCAAACACAGAGAGAGAGAGAGAGAAATCACCCCAAACACAGAGAGGGAGAGAGAATTCACCCCAAACACAGAGAGAGAGAGAGAGAGAGAGGAATCACCCCAAACGCAGAGAGAGAGAGAGAGAGAAAGCACCCCAAACACACAGAGAGAGAGGGAAATCACCCCAAACACAGAGAGAGAGAGAAATCACCCCAAACACAGAGAGAGAGAAATATCCCCCCCAAACACTGAGAGAGAGAGAGAGAAATCACCCCAAACCCAGAGAAAGAGAGAGAAATCACCTCAAAAACAGAGATAGACAGAAATCACCCCAAACACAGAGAGAGAGAAATCACCCCCAACACAGAGAGAGAGAGAGAAATCACCCCCAACACACAGAAAGAGAGAAATCACCACCAACACACAGAGAGAGAGAGAAATCACCCCAAACACAGAGAGAGAGAAATCACCACAAACACAGAGAGAAATCACCCCAAACACAGAGAAAGAGAGAGAGAAATCACCCCAAACACAGAGAGAGAGAAATCACCCCAAACACAGAGGGAGTGAGAGAAATCACACCAAAAACATAGAGAGAGAGAAATCACCCCAAACACATAGAGAGAGAAACCACCACAAACACACAGAGAGAGAGAAGTCACCCCAAACACAGAGAGAGAGAAATCACCCCTAACACATAGAGAGAGAAATCACCCCAAACACATAGAGAGAGAAATCACCCCAAACACAGAGAGAGTGAGAGAAATCACACCAAAAACATAGAGAGAAATCACCCCAAACACATAGAGAGAGAAACCACCACAAACACACAGAGAGAGAGAAGTCGCCCCAAACACACAGAGAGAGAAGTTACCCCAAAAACAGAGAGAGAGAGAGAGAGAAATCACCCCAAACACAGAGAAAGAGAGAGAAATCACCCCAAACACAGAGAGAGGGAGAGAAATCACCCCCAACACAGAGAGAGAGAGACATCTCCCGCAAACACAGAGATAGAGATATATCAACCCCAAACACAGAGAGAGAGAGAGAAATCACCCCCAACACAGAGAGAGAGAGACATCTCCCGCAAACACAGAGATAGAGATATATCAACCCCAAACACAGAGTGAGAGAGAGAAATCACCCCCAACACAGAGAGAGAGCGAAATCACCCCCAAACAGAGAGAGAGAGAGAAATCACCCCCAAACACAGAGAGAGAGAGAGAGAAATCACCCCAAACACAGAGAGAAATCACCCCAAACACAGAGAAATCACCCCAAACACAGAGAAAGAGAGAGAGAAATCACCCCAAAAACAGAGAGAGAAACCACCCCAAACACACAGAGAGAGAGAGAGAAATCACCCCAAACACAGAGAGGGAGAGAGAATTTACCCCAAACACAGAGAGAGAGAGAGAGAGAGAGAGAAATCACCCCAAACACAGAGAGAGAGAGAGAGAGAGAGAGAGAGAAATCACCCCAAACACACAGAGAGAGAGGGAAATCACCCCAAACACAGAGAGAGAGAGAAATCACCCCAAACACAGAGAGAGAGAAATATCCCCCCCAAACACAGAGAGAGAGAGAAATCACCCCAAACACAGAGAAAGAGAGAGAAATCACCCCAAAAACAGAGATAGACAGAAATCACCCCAAACACAGAGAGAGAAATCACCCCAAACACAGAGAGAGAGAGAAATCACCCCAAATACAGAGAGAGAGAGAGAAATCACCCCAAACACAGAGAAAGAGAGAGAAATCACCCCAAACACAGAGAGGGAGAGAGAATTCACTCCAAACACAGAGAGAGAGAGAGAGAGAGAGAAATCACCCCAAACACAGAGAGAGAGAGAGAGAGAGAGAGAGAGAGAGAGAGAAATCACCCCAAACACACAGAGAGAGAGGGAAATCACCCCAAACACAGAGAGAGAGAGAAATCACCCCAAACACAGTGAGAGAGAAATATCGCCCCCAAACACAGAGAGAGAGAGAGAGAAATCACCCCAAACACAGAGAAAGAGAGAGAAATCACCCCAAAAACAGAGATAGACAGAAATCACCCCAAACACAGAGAGAGAGAGAAATCACCCCAAACACAGAGAGAGAGAGAAATCACCCCAAATACAGAGAGAGAGAGAGAAATCACCCCAAACACAGAGAAAGAGAGAGAAATCACCCCAAACAGAGAGAGAGAGAGAGAGAAATCACCACAAACACAGAGAGAGAGAAATCACCCCAAACACATAGAGAGAGAGAGAGAAATCACCCAAACACAGAGAGAGCGAGAAATCACCCCAAACACAGAGAGAGTGTGAGAAATCACCCCTAAACACACAGAGAGAAATCACCCCAAACACATAGAGGGAGAAACCACCCCAAACACACAGAGAGAGAAATCACCCCAAACACAGAGAGAGAAATCACACCAAACACAGAGAGAGAGAGAAATCACCCCAAACACAGAGAGAGAGAGAGAGAAATCAACCCAAACACATAAAGAGAGAAATCACCCCAAACACATTGAGAGGGAAATCACCCCCAACACACAGAGAGAGAGAAATCACCACAAACACAGAGAGAGAGAGAGAAATCACCCCAAACACAGAGAGAGAGAAATCACCCCAAACACACAGAGAGGGAGAGAAATCACCAAAAACGTAGAGAGAGAGAAATCACCCCAAACACATAGAGAGAGAAACCACCACAAACACACAGAGAGAGAGAAGTCGCCCCAAACACAGAGAGAGAGAAATCACCCCTAACACATAGAGAGAGAAATCACCCCAAACACATAGAGGGAGAGAGAATTCACCCCAAACGTGAGAGAAATCACACCAAAAACATAGAGAGAAATCACCCCAAACACATAGAGAGAGAAACCACCACAAACACACAGAGAGAGAGAAGTCGCCCCAAACACAGACAGAGAGAAATTACCCCAAAAACAGAGAGAGAGAGAGAGAGAGAAATCACCCCAAACACAGAGAAAGAGAGAGAGAAATCACCCCAAACACAGAGAGAGGGAGAGAAATCACCCCAAACACAGAGAGAGGGAGAGAAATCACCCCCAACACAGAGAGAGAGAGACATCTCCCGCAAACACAGAGATAGAGATATATCAACCCCAAACACAGAGAGAGAGAGAGAAATCACCCCCAACACAGAGAGAGAGAGACATCTCCCGCAAACACAGAGATAGAGATATATCAACCCCAAACACAGAGAGAGAGAGAAATCACCCCCAACACAGAGAGAGAGCGAAATCACCCCCAAACAGAGAGAGAGAGAGAAATCACCCCCAAACACAGAGAGAGAGAGAGAGAAATCACCCCAAACACAGAGAGAAATCACCCCAAACACAGAGAAATCACCCCAAACACACACAGAGAAAGAGAGAGAGAAATCACCCCAAAAACAGAGAGAGAAACCACCCCAAACGCACAGAGAGAGAGAGAAATCACCCCAAACACAGAGAGGGAGAGAGAATTCACCCCAAACACATAGAGAGAGAGAGAGAGAGAGAGAGAAATCACCCCAAACACACACAGAGAGAGAGAGAGAGAGAGAAATCACCCCAAACACACAGAGAGAGAGGGAAATCACCCCAAACACACAGAGAGAGGGAAATCACCCCAAACACAGAGAGAGAGAAATATCCCCCCCAAACACAGAGAGAGAGAGAGAGAAATCACCCCAAACACAGAGAAAGAGAGAGAAATCACCCCAAAAACAGAGATAGACAGAAATCACCCCAAACACAGAGAGAGAGAGAGAAATCACCCCAAACACAGAGAGAGAGAGAAATCACCCCAAATACAGAGAGAGAGAGAGAGAAATCACCCCAAACACAGAGAAAGAGAGAGAAATCACCCCAAAAACAGAAAGAGACAGAAATCACCCCAAACACAGAGAGAGAGAGAGAGAGAGAGACAGAGAGAAATCACCCCAAACACAGAGAGAGAGAGAGAAATCACCCCAAACACATAGAGAGAGAAACCACCACAAACACACAGAGAGAGAGAAGTCGCCCCAAACACAGACAGAGAGAAATTACCCCAAAAACAGAGAGAGAGAGAAATCACCCCCAACACAGAGAAAGAGAGAGAAATCACCCCAAACACAGAGAGAGGGAGAGAAAGCACCCCCAACACAGAGAGAGAGAGACATCTCCCGCAAACACAGATATAGAGATATATCAACCCCAAACACAGAGAGAGAGAGAGAAATCACCCCCAACACAGAGAGAGAGAGACATCTCCCGCAAACACAGAGATAGAGATATATCAACCCCAAACACAGAGAGAGAGAGAAATCACCCCCAACACAGAGAGAGAGCGAAATCACCCCCAAACAGAGAGAGAGAGAGAAATCACCCCCAAACACAGAGAGAGAGAGAGAAATCACCCCAAACACAGAGAGAAATCACCCCAAACACAGAGAAATCACCCCAAACACTGAGAAAGAGAGAGAGAAATCACCCCAAAAACAGAGAGAGAAACCACCCCAAACACACAGAGAGAGAGAGAGAAATCACCCCAAACATAGAGAGGGAGAGAGAATTCACCCCAAACACAGAGAGAGAGAGAGAGAGAGAGAAATCACCCCAAACACACAGAGAGAAAGAGAAATCATCCCAAACACATAGAGAGAGAGGGAAATCACCCCAAACACAGAGAGAGAGAGAAATCACCCCAAACACAGAGAGAGAGAAATATCCCCCCCAAACACAGAGAGAGAGAGAGAAATCACCCCAAACACAGAGAAAGAGAGAGAAATCACCCCAAAAACAGAGATAGACAGAAATCACCCCAAACACAGAGAGAGAGAGAAATCACCCCAAATACAGAGAGAGAGAGAAAAATCACCCCAAACACAGAGAAAGAGAGAGAAATCACCCCAAAAACAGAAAGAGACAGAAATCACCCCAAACACAGAGAGAGAGAGAAATCACCCCAAACACAGAGAGAGAGAGAAATCACCCCAAATACAGAGAGAGAGAGAGAAATCACCCCAAACACAGAGAGAGAGAGAAATCACCCCAAACACACAGAGAGAGGGAGAAATCACCCCAAACACATAGAGAGAGAAATCACCCGAAACACACAGAGAGAGAGAAATCACCCCAAACACAGAGAGAGAAAATCACCCCAAACACACAGAGAGAGAGAGAGAAATCACCACAAACACAGAGAGAGAGAAATCACCCCAAACACAGAGAGAGAGAGAGAGAGAGAGAGAAATCACCCAAACACAGAGAGAGCGAGAAATCACCCCAAACACAGAGAGAGTGTGAGAAATCACCCCTAAACACACAGAGAGAAATCACCCCAAACACATAGAGAGAGAAACCACCCCAAACACACAGAGAGAGAAATCACCCCAAACACAGAGAGAGAAATCACCCTAAACACAGAGAGAGAGAGGAAATGACCCCAAACACAAGGAGAGGGAGAGAAATCACCCCAATCACAGAGAGAGAGAAATCACCCCAAACACAGAGAGAGGGAAATCACCCCCAACACACAGAGAGAGAAAAATCACCACAAACACAGAGAGAGAGATAGAAATCACCCCAAACACACACAGAGAGAGAGAGAAATCGCCCCAAACACAGAGAGAGAGAAATCACCCCAAACACACAGAGAGGGAGAGAAATCACCAAAAACATAGAGAGAGAGAAATCACCCCTAACACATAGAGAGAGAAATCACCCCAAACACATAGAGGGAGAGAGAATTCACCCCAAACACAGAGAGAGTGAGAGAAATCACACCAAAAACATAGAGAGAAATCACCCCAAACACATAGAGAGAGAAACCACCACAAACACACAGAGAGAGAGAAGTCGCCCCAAACACACACAGAGAGAAATTACCCCAAAAACAGAGAGAGAGAGAGAAATCACCCCAAACACAGAGAAAGAGAGAGAAATCACCCCAAACACAGAGAGAGGGAGAGAAATCACCCCAAACACAGAGAGAGGGAGAGAAATCACCCCCAACACAGAGAGAGAGAGAGACATCTCCCACAAACACAGAGATAGAGATATATCAACCCCAAACACAGAGAGAGAGAGAGAAATCACCCCCAACACAGAGAGAGAGAGACATCTCCCGCAAACACAGAGATAGAGATATATCAACCCCAAACACAGAGAGAGAGAGAAATCACCCCCAACACAGAGAGAGAGCGAAATCACCCCCAAACAGAGAGAGAGAGAGAAATCACCCCCAAACACAGAGAGAGAGAGAGAAATCACTCCAAACACAGAGAGAAATCACCCCAAACACAGAGAAATCACCCCAAACACAGAGAAAGAGAGAGAGAAATCACCCCAAAAACAGAGAGAGAAACCACCCCAAACGCACAGAGAGAGAGAGAAATCACCCCAAACACAGAGAGGGAGAGAGAATTCACCCCAAACACAGAGAGAGAGAGAGAGAGAGAGAGAAATCACCCCAAACACAGAGAGAGAGAGAGAGAGAGAAATCACCCCAAACACACAGAGAGAGAGGGAAATCACCCCAAACACAGAGAGAGAGAGAAATCACCCCAAACACAGAGAGAGAGAAATATCCCCCCCAAACACAGAGAGAGAGAGAGAAATCACCCCAAATACAGAGAAAGAGAGAGAAATCACCCCAAAAACAGAGATAGACAGAAATCACCCCAAACACAGAGAGAGAGAGAAATCACCCCAAACACAGAGAGAGAGAGAAATCACCCCAAATACAGAGAGAGAGAGAGAAATCACCCCAAACACAGAGAAAGAGAGAGAAATCACCCCAAAAACAGAAAGAGACAGAAATCACCCCAAACACAGAGAGAGAGAGAAATCACCCCAAACACAGAGAGAGAGAGAAATCACCCCAAATACAGAGAGAGAGAGAGAAATCACCCCAAACACAGAGAGAGAGAGAAATCACCCCAAACACACAGAGAGAGGGAGAAATCACCCCAAACACATAGAGAGAGAAATCACCCGAAACACACAGACAGAGAGTGAAATCACCACAAACACAGAGAGAGAGGAATCACCCCAAACACAGAGAGAGAGAGAGAGAGAAATCACCCAAACACAGAGAGAGCGAGAAATCACCCCAAACACAGAGAGAGTGTGAGAAATCACCCCTAAACACACAGAGAGAAATCACCCCAAACACATAGAGAGAGAAACCACCCCAAACACACAGAGAGAGAAATCACCCCAAACACAGAGAGAGAAATCACCCCAAACACAGAGAGAGAGAGAAATGACCCCAAACACAAGGAGGGAGAGAAATCACCCCAATCACAGAGAGAGAGAAATCACCCCAAACACAGAGAGAGAGAAATCAACCCAAACACATAAAGAGAGAAATCACCCCAAACACATTGAGAGGGAAATCACCCCCAACACACAGAGAGAGAGAAATCACCACAAACACAGAGAGAGAGATAGAAATCACCCCAAACACAGAGAGAGAGAGAGAAATCACCCCAAACACAGAGAGAGAGAAATCACCCCAAACACACAGAGAGGGAGAGAAATCACCACAAACACAGAGAGAGAGAAATCACCCCAAACACAGAGAGAGAGAGAGAGAGAGAAATCACCCCAAACACAGAGAGAGCGAGAAATCACCCCAAACACACACATAGAGAGAGAAATCACCCCAAACACAGAGAGAGTGAGAGAAATCACCCCTAAACAAAGAGAGAGAGAGAAATCACCCCAAACACACAGAGAGAGAAATCACCCCAAACACAGAGAGAGAAATCACCCCAAACACAGAGAGAGAGAGAAATCACCCCAAACACAGAGAGAGAAATCACCCCAAACACAGAGAGTGAAGTCACCCCAAACACAGAGAGAGTGAGAGAAATCACCCCTAAACACAGGGAGAGAGAGAAATCACCGCAAACACATAGAGAGAGAAACCACCCCAAACACACACACAGAGGGAAATCACCCCCAACACAGAGAGAAGGAGAGAAATCACCCCAAACAAACACAGAGAGAGAAATCACCCCCAACACAGAGAGGAGAGAAATCACCCCCAACACACACAGAGAGAGAAATCACCCCCAACACAGAGAGAGAGAGAAATCACCCCCAACACACAGAGAGAGAAATCACCCCAAACACAGAGAGAAATCACCCCAAACACAGAGAAATCACCCCAAACACAGAGAAATCACCCCAAACACAGAGAAAGAGAGAGAGAAATCACCCCAAGCACAGAGAGAGAGAAATCACCCCAAACAAAGAGAGAGAGAGAGAGCGAGAAATCACCCCAAACACATAGAGAGAGAAATCACCCCAAACACATAGAGAGAGAAATCACCCCAAACACAGAGAGAGTGAGAGAAATCACACCAAAAACATAGAGAGAGAGAAATCATCCCAAAGACATAGAGAGAGAAACCACCACAAACACACAGAGAGAGAAATCGCCCCAAACGCAGAGAGAGAGAAATTACCCCAAAAACAGAGAGAGAGAGAGAGAGAGAGAGAGGCATCTCCCGCAAACACAGTGAGAGAGAGAGATAGCGAAATCAACCCCAAACAGAGAGAGAGAGAAATCACCCCCAAACACAGAGAGAGAGACAGGGTGAGAAATCAGCCCCAAACAGATACAGAGAGAAATTGCCCCCAAACAGAGAGAGAGAGAGAGAGAGAGAAATCACCTCCATATAAAGAGAGGGCGAGAAATCACCCCCAAACACAGAGAGAGAGAGATAAATCATCCCCAAACACAGAAAGAGAGAGAGAGATAAATCATCCCCAAACACAGAGAGAGAGACAGAGAGAAAAATCACCCCAAGCCAGAGAGAGGGAGAAATCACCCGCGAACCGCAGAGAGAGAGAGAAATAACCCCAAGTACAGGGAGAGAGAGCGAGAAATCACCCCCAACACAGAGAGAGCAACAGAGAAATCACCCCCCAAAACACAGAGAGAGAGAGAGAGAGAAATCACCTCCAACCACAGAAAGAAAGATATCACCCCCTAACAGAGAGAGAGAGAGAAATCACGCCCAAACACAGAGAGAGAGAGAGAGAGAGAGAGAGAGAAATCACCTCCAACCACAGAAAGAGAGATATCACCCCCTAACAGAGAGAGAGAGAGAAATCACGCCCAAACACAGAGAGAGAGAGAGAGAGAGAGAGATCACGCCCAAACACACAGAGAGAGAGAGAGAGAGAGATCACGCCCGAACACAGAGAGAGAGAGAGAGAGAGAGACATCAAATGCAAACACAGAGAGAGAGAGGGAGATAAATCAACCCCCAAACACAGAGAGAGTGAGAGAGAGAGACATCAAATGCAAACACACAGAGAGAGAGAGGGTGAGAAATCACCCCCAAACACAGAGAGATCTAAATCAACCCCAAACACAGGGGAAGAAAGAGAAATCACCCCCAAACAGAGAGAGAGAAATCACCCCCAAACAGAGAGAGAGAGAGAGAAACCACCCACAAACACAGAGAGAGAGTGAGAGAAGTCACCCAAACACAGAGAGAGTGAGAGAAATCACACCAAAAACATAGAGAGAGAGAAATCACCCCAAACACATAGAGAGAGACATCACCCCCAACACAGAGAGAAGGAGAGAAATCACCCCAAACACACAGAGAGAGAGAAATCACCCCCAACACAGAGAGAGAGAGAAATCGCCCCCAACACACAGAGAGAGAGAAATCACCCCAAACACAGAGAGAAATCACCCCAAACACAGAGAAATCACCCCAAACACTGAGAAAGAGAGAGAGAAATCACCCCAAACACAGAGAGAGAGAAATCACCCCAAACACATAGAGAGAGAAATCACCCCAAACACATAGAGAGAGAAATCACCCCAAACACAGAGAGTGAGAGAAATCACCCCAAACACAGAGAGAGAGAGAAATGACCCCAAACACATAGAGAGAGAGAAACCACCCCAAACACACACACAGAGAGAAATCACCCCCAACACAGAGAGAAGGAGAGAAATCACCCCAAACACACAGAGAAAGAGAGAGAGAGAGAGAGAGAGAGAGAGACATTACCCGCAAACACACAGAGAGAGTGGGAGCAACATCATCCCCAAACACAGTGAGAGAGAGAGAGAAATCACCCCCAAACAGAGAGAGAGAAATCACCCCCAAATGCAGAGAGAGAGAGATAAATCAACCCCAAACACACACAGAGAGAGAGAGAGAGAGAGGGTGAGAAATCACCCCCAAACACAGAGAGAGGGAGAGGGTGAGAAATCACCCCCAAAAGAGAGAGAGAGAGAGAGAAACTTCCCCCAAACAGAGAGAGAGAGAGAGAGAGAGAGAGAAATCACCCCCATATAAAGAGAGAGAGGAAGAGAAATCACCCCCAAACAAAGAAAGAGAGAGAGAGAAATCATACACAAACACAGAGAGAGAGAGAAAAAAATCACCCCAAACACAGAGAGAGAGAGAGAGAGAGAGAGAGAGAGAGAAATCACTCCCAAACACAGAGAGAGAAATCACCCCAAACACAGAGAGAGAGAAATCACCCCCAAATACACAGAGAGAGAGCGAGAGAAATCACCCCAAACACAGAGAGAGAGAGAGAGAGAGAGAGAAATCACCCCAAACACAGAGAGAGAGAGAAATCACCCCCAACACACAGAGAGAGAAATCACCCCAAACACAGAGAGAAATCACCCCAAACACAGAGAAATCACCCCAAACACAGAGAAATCACCCCAAACACAGAGAAAGAGAGAGAGAAATCACCCCAAGCACAGAGAGAGAGAAATCACCCCAAACAAAGAGAGAGAGAGAGAGCGAGAAATCACCCCAAACACATAGAGAGAGAAATCACCCCAAACACATAGAGAGAGAAATCACCCCAAACACAGAGAGAGTGAGAGAAATCACACCAAAAACATAGAGAGAGAGAAATCATCCCAAAGACATAGAGAGAGAAACCACCACAAACACACAGAGAGAGAAATCGCCCCAAACGCAGAGAGAGAGAAATTACCCCAAAAACAGAGAGAGAGAGAGAGAGAGAGAGAGGCATCTCCCGCAAACACAGTGAGAGAGAGAGATAGCGAAATCAACCCCAAACAGAGAGAGAGAGAAATCACCCCCAAACACAGAGAGAGAGACAGGGTGAGAAATCAGCCCCAAACAGATACAGAGAGAAATTGCCCCCAAACAGAGAGAGAGAGAGAGAGAGAGAAATCACCTCCATATAAAGAGAGGGCGAGAAATCACCCCCAAACACAGAGAGAGAGAGATAAATCATCCCCAAACACAGAAAGAGAGAGAGAGATAAATCATCCCCAAACACAGAGAGAGAGACAGAGAGAAAAATCACCCCAAGCCAGAGAGAGGGAGAAATCACCCGCGAACCGCAGAGAGAGAGAGAAATAACCCCAAGTACAGGGAGAGAGAGCGAGAAATCACCCCCAACACAGAGAGAGCAACAGAGAAATCACCCCCCAAAACACAGAGAGAGAGAGAGAGAGAAATCACCTCCAACCACAGAAAGAAAGATATCACCCCCTAACAGAGAGAGAGAGAGAAATCACGCCCAAACACAGAGAGAGAGAGAGAGAGAGAGAGAGAGAAATCACCTCCAACCACAGAAAGAGAGATATCACCCCCTAACAGAGAGAGAGAGAGAAATCACGCCCAAACACAGAGAGAGAGAGAGAGAGAGAGAGATCACGCCCAAACACACAGAGAGAGAGAGAGAGAGAGATCACGCCCGAACACAGAGAGAGAGAGAGAGAGAGAGACATCAAATGCAAACACAGAGAGAGAGAGGGAGATAAATCAACCCCCAAACACAGAGAGAGTGAGAGAGAGAGACATCAAATGCAAACACACAGAGAGAGAGAGGGTGAGAAATCACCCCCAAACACAGAGAGATCTAAATCAACCCCAAACACAGGGGAAGAAAGAGAAATCACCCCCAAACAGAGAGAGAGAAATCACCCCCAAACAGAGAGAGAGAGAGAGAAACCACCCACAAACACAGAGAGAGAGTGAGAGAAGTCACCCAAACACAGAGAGAGTGAGAGAAATCACACCAAAAACATAGAGAGAGAGAAATCACCCCAAACACATAGAGAGAGACATCACCCCCAACACAGAGAGAAGGAGAGAAATCACCCCAAACACACAGAGAGAGAGAAATCACCCCCAACACAGAGAGAGAGAGAAATCGCCCCCAACACACAGAGAGAGAGAAATCACCCCAAACACAGAGAGAAATCACCCCAAACACAGAGAAATCACCCCAAACACTGAGAAAGAGAGAGAGAAATCACCCCAAACACAGAGAGAGAGAAATCACCCCAAACACATAGAGAGAGAAATCACCCCAAACACATAGAGAGAGAAATCACCCCAAACACAGAGAGTGAGAGAAATCACCCCAAACACAGAGAGAGAGAGAAATGACCCCAAACACATAGAGAGAGAGAAACCACCCCAAACACACACACAGAGAGAAATCACCCCCAACACAGAGAGAAGGAGAGAAATCACCCCAAACACACAGAGAAAGAGAGAGAGAGAGAGAGAGAGAGAGAGACATTACCCGCAAACACACAGAGAGAGTGGGAGCAACATCATCCCCAAACACAGTGAGAGAGAGAGAGAAATCACCCCCAAACAGAGAGAGAGAAATCACCCCCAAATGCAGAGAGAGAGAGATAAGTCAACCCCAAACACACACAGAGAGAGAGAGAGAGAGAGGGTGAGAAATCACCCCCAAACACAGAGAGAGGGAGAGGGTGAGAAATCACCCCCAAAAGAGAGAGAGAGAGAGAGAAACTTCCCCCAAACAGAGAGAGAGAGAGAGAGAGAGAGAGAAATCACCCCCATATAAAGAGAGAGAGGAAGAGAAATCACCCCCAAACAAAGAAAGAGAGAGAGAGAAATCATACACAAACACAGAGAGAGAGAGAAAAAAATCACCCCAAACACAGAGAGAGAGAGAGAGAGAGAGAGAGAGAGAAATCACTCCCAAACACAGAGAGAGAAATCACCCCAAACACAGAGAGAGAGAAATCACCCCCAAATACACAGAGAGAGAGCGAGAGAAATCACCCCAAACACAGAGAGAGAGAGAGAGAGAGAGAGAAATCACCCCAAACACAGAGAGAGAGAGAAATCACCCCAAACACAGAGAGGGAGAGAGAGAGAGAAATCACCCCAAACACAGAGAGGGAGAGAGAAATCACCCCCAAACACAGAGAGGGAGAGAGAAATCACCCCCAAATGCAGAGAGAGAGATAAATCAACCCCAAACACAAAGAGGGAGAAAAATCACCCCCAAGCACAGATAGAGAGAGAGTGAGAGAGAGAGAGAGAGAGACATCACCCACAAACACAGAGAGAGTGAAAGAAATCACCCCCAAACAGAGAGAGTGTGTGAGAGAGAGAGATAAATCAACCCCAAACACACAGAGAGAGAAATCACCCCCAAATGCAGAGAGAGAGAGCGACATCACCCCCAAAACACAGAGAGTGAGAGAGAGAGAGAGACATCACCCCCAACACAGAGAGGAGAGAAATCACCCTAAACACACAGAGAGAGAGAAATCACCCCCAACACAGAGAGAGAGAAATCACCCCAAACACAGAGAAATAACCCCAAACACAGAGAAAGAGAGAGAGAAATCACCCCAAACACAGAGAGAGAGAAATCACCCCAAACACAGAGAGAAATCACCCCAAACACAGAGAAATCACCCCAAACACTGAGAAAGAGAGAGAGAAATCACCCCAAACACAGCGAGAGAGAAATCACCCCAAACACAGAGAGAGAGAAATCACCCCAAACACATAGAGAGAGAAATCACCCCAAACACAGAGAGTGAGAGAAATCACCCCAAACACAGAGAGAGAGAGAAATGACCCCAAACACATAGAGAGAGAGAAACCACCCCAAACACACACACAGAGAGAAATCACCCCCAACACAGAGAGAAGGAGAGAAATCACCCCAAACACACAGAGAAAGAGAGAGAGAGAGAGAGAGAGACATTACCCGCAAACACACAGAGAGAGTGGGAGCAACATCATCCCCAAACACAGTGAGAGAGAGAGAGAAATCACCCCCAAACAGAGAGAGAGAAATCACCCCCAAATGCAGAGAGAGAGAGATAAATCAACCCCAAACACAGAGAGAGAAAGAGAGAGAGAGAGAGAGAGGGGGTGAGAAATCACCCCCAAACACAGAGAGAGAGAGAGAGGGTGAGAAATCACCCCCAAAAGAGAGAGAGAGAGAGAAACTTCCCCCAAACAGAGAGAGAGAGAGAGAGAGAAATCACCCCCATATAAAGAGAGAGAGGAAGAGAAATCACCCCCAAACAAAGAAAGAGAGAGAGAGAGAGAAATCATACACAGAGAGAGAGAGAGAGAAAAAAATCACCCCAAACACAGAGAGAGAGAAATCACCCCAAACACACAGAGAGAGAAAGAGAGAGAAATCACTCCCAAACACAGAGAGAGAAATCACCCCAAACACAGAGAGGGAGAGAGAGAGAGAAATCACCCCAAACACAAGAGGGAGAGAGAAATCACCCCCAAATGCAGAGAGAGAGATAAATCAACCCCAAACACAAAGAGGGAGAAAAATCACCCCCAAGCACAGATAGAGAGAGAGTGAGAGAGAGAGAGAGAGAGACATCACCCACAAACACAGAGAGAGTGAAAGAAATCATCCCCAAACACAGAGAGAGAGAAATCACCCCCAAACACAGAGAGAGAGACATCACCCACAAAGAAACAGAGAGAGTGGGAGAAATCATCCCCAAACACGCAGAGAGAGAAATCACCCCCCAAACACAGAGAGAGAGACAGAGAGAGAGAGACATCACCCACAAACACACAGAGAGAGAGCAACATCAACCCCAAACACAGTGAGAGAGAGAGAGAGAGAGAAATCACCCCCAAATGCAGAGAGAAAGAGATAAATCAACCCCAAACACACAGAGAGAGAGAGAGGGTCAGAAATCACCCCCCAAAGAGAGAGAGAGAGAAATTGCCCCCAAACAGAGAGAGTGAGAAACCACCCCCATATAAAGAGAGAGAGGGAGAGAAATCACCCCCAAACACAGAAAGAGAGAGAGGGAGAGAGAAATCATCCCCAAACACAGAGAGAGAGACAGAGAGACATCACCCCCAAACACAAAGAAAGAGAGAGAGCAACATCACCCCCAAACACAGAGAGAGAGAGAGAGAGAGAGAGAGAGGGTCAGAAATCACCCCCCAAAGAGAGAGAAAGAGAAATTGCCCCCAAACAGAGAGAGTGAGAAATCACCCCCATATAAAGAGAGAGAGGGAGAGAAATCACCCCCAAACACAGAGAGAGAGAGAAAGAGAGTGAAATGACCCCCAAACACTGAGAGAGAGTGAAATGACCTCCAAACACAGAGTGAGCTAAATCAACCCCAAACACAGGGGAAGAAAGAGAAATCACCCCCAAACAGAGAGACTGTGTGAGAGAGAGAGAGATAAATCAACCCCAAACACAGAGAGAGAGAGAGAGAGAGAGAGAGAAATCACCCCCATATAAAGAGAGAAAGGGAGATAAATCACCCCCAAACACAGAGAGAAAGAGAAAAGGTGAGAAATCACCCCCAAGCACAGAGAAAGGGTGAGAAATCACCCCCAAACACAGAGAGAAAGAGAAAAGGTGAGAAATCACCCCCAAGCACAGAGAGAGAAAGGGTGAGAAATCACCCCCAAGCACAGAGAAAGGGTGAGAAATCACCCCCAAACACAGAGAGAGAAAGGGTGAGAAATCACCCCCAAACACAGAGAGAGAGGGTGAGAAATCACCCCCCAAACAAAGAGATAGAGAAATTGTCCCCAAACAGAGAGAGAGAAATCACCCCCATATACAGAGAGAGAGGGAGAAAATCACCCCCAAACAGAGAGGGAGAGAATCACCCGCAAATGCAGGGAGAGAGAGATAAATCAACCCCAAACAGAGAGAGAAAGAGAAATCACCCCCAAACACAGAGAGAGAGAAATCACACCCTAACAGAGAGAGAGAGACATCACCCCCCAAACACACAGAGAGAGAGAAATCACACCCAACCACAGAGAGAGAGAAATCACACCCTAACAGAGAGAGAGAGAGAGAGAGACATCACCCCCCAAACGCACAGAGAGAGAGACATCACCCCACCAAACACACAGAGAGAGAGAAATCACCCCCCAAACACAGAGAGAGAGAAATCACACCCTAACAGAGAGAGAGAGAGAGAGAGAGACATCCCCCCAAACAATCACCAAACACACAGAGAGAGAGAAATCACACCCTAACAGAGAGAGAGAGAGAGACATCACCCCCCAAACACACAGAGAGAGAGAAATCACCCCCCAAACACAGAGAGAGAGTGAGAGAGAGAGAGACATCAAATGCAAACACACACACAGAGAAAGGGAGAGAAATCACCCCCCAAACACATAGAGAGAGGGTGAGAAATCACCCCCAAACACAGAGAGAGTGAAATGACCCCCAAACACAGAGAGAGAGAGAAATGACCCCCAAACACAGTTAGAGAGAGTGAAATGACCCCCAAACACAGAGAGAGAGAAATCACCCACAAACACATAGAGAGATAAAGCACCCCCAAACACAGAGAGACAGAGAGAGAAATCACCCCCAAGCACAGAAAGAGAGCAAAATCACCCTGAACCACAGAGAGAGAGAGAAGTCACCCCCCAAACACACAGAGAGAGAGAGAGAGGATTAGAAATCACCCCCAAACACACAGAGGGAGAGAAATCACACCCAACCACAGAGAGAGAGAGAGAGAGAGAAAATATCCAGCGACAGAGAGAGAGAGAGAGAGAGGGAGGGAGGGAGAGAAATCACACCTCAAACACAGAGAGAGAGAGAAAAATCACCCCCAAACAGAGAGAGAGATAGACAAATCAGCCCCAAACACAGAGAGAGAGAGAAATCACCCCCAACACAGAGAGAGAGAGACATCTCCCGTAAACACAGAGATAGAGATACATCAACCCCAAACACAGAGAGAGAGAGAGAGAAATCACCCCCAACACAGAGAGAGAGAGAATCACCCCCAAACACAGAGAGAGAGAAATCACCCCCAACACAGAGAGGGAGAGAATCACCCCCAAACACAGAGAGAGCCAGAGAGAGAAATCACTCCCCAAACACAGAGAGAGCCAGAGAGAGAAATCACTCCCCAAACACAGAGAGAGAGCAAAATCACTCCCCAACCACAGAGACAGAGATAAATCATCCCCAAACACAGAGAGAGAGAGAGAGAGAGAAATCACCATAACCACAGGGATAGAGAGAGAGAAATCACCCCAAACACAGGGAGAGAGAGAGAGAAATCACCCCCCAACCACAGAGAGAGAGGAATCACCCCCCAACCACAGAGAGAGAGAAATCACTCCCTAACAGAGAGAGAGAGAGGGAGAGAGAGAGAGACATCACCTGCAAACACAGAGAGAGAGAGAGAGAGAGAGCGACAGCACCCCCAAACACATTGAGAGAGAGGGAGAGAGATAAATCAACCCCAAATGCAGAGAGAGAGAGAAAGGGTGAGAAATCATCCCCAAACACAGAAAGAGAGAGAAAGGGTGAGAAATCATCCCCAAACACAGAGAGAGAGAGGGTGAGAAATCACCCCCCAAACAGAGAGAGAGAGAAATTGCCCCCAAACATAGAGAGGGAGAGAATCACCCCCAAACACACACACACACACACACACACACAGAGAGAGAGAGAAAGAGAGAGAAATGATCCCCAATCACAGAGAGACAGAGAAATCACCCCATATACAGAGAGACAGAGAGAGAAATCACCCCCAAGCACAGAAAGAGAGCAAAATCACCCCGAACCACAGAGAGAAAGAGAAGTCACCCCCCAAACACACAGAGAGAGAGAGAGAGAGAGAGAGAGAGGATTAGAAATCACTCCCAAACACAGAGAGAGAGAGACAGAGAGAGAAAATATCCAGCGACAGAGAGAGAGAGAGAGAGAGGGAGGGAGAGAAATCACACCTCAAACACAGAGAGAGAAAAATCACCCCCAAACAGAGAGAGAGATAGACAAATCAGCCCCAAACACAGAGAGAGATAAATCAACCTCAAACACATGGAGAGAGAGAAATCACCCCCAACAGAGAGAGAGAGAGAGACATCTCCCGTAAACACAGAGATAGAGATATATCAACACCAAACACAGAGAGAGAGAGAGAAATAACCCCCAACACAGAGAGGGAGAGACAACTCCCGCAAACACAGAGATAGAGATACATCAACCCCAAAAACAGAGAGAGAGAGAGAAATAACCCCCAACACAGAGAGAGAGAGAATCACCCCCAAACACAGAGAGAGAGAGAGAGAAATCACTCCCCAAACACACAGAGAGAGAGAATCACCCCCAAACACAGAGAGAGAGAGAAAGAGAGAGAGAGAGAGAAATAACCCCCAACACAGAGAGGGAGAGAATCACACCCAAACACACAGAGAGAGAGAGAGAGAAATCACTCCCCAAACACAGAGAGAGAGAGAGACATCTCCCGCAAACACAGAGATAGAGATATATCAACACCAAACACAGAGAGAGAGAGAGAAATAACCCCCAACACAGAGAGAGAGAGACATCTCCCGCAAACACAGAGATAGAGATATATCAACACCAAACACAGAGAGAGAGAGAGAGAAATAACCCCCAACACAGAGAGGGAGAGAATCACCCCCAAACACAGAGATAGAGAGAGAGAGAAATCACTCCCCAAACACAGAGAGAGAGAGACATCTCCCGCAAACACAGAGATAGAGATATATCAACCCCAAACACAGAGAGAGAGAGAGAGAAATCACCCCCAACACAGAGAGAGAGAGACATCTCCCGCAAACACAGAGATAGAGATACATCAACACCAAACACAGAGAGAGAGAGAAATCACCCCCAACACAGAGAGAGAGAGACATCTCCCGCAAACACAGAGATAGAGATATATCAACACCAAACACAGAGAGAGAGAGAGAAATAACCCCCAACACAGAGAGGGAGAGAATCACCCCCAAACACAGAGAGAGAGAGAGAGAGAGAGAGAGAAATCACTCCCCAAACACAGAGAGAGAGCAAAATCACTCCCCAGCCACAGAGACAGAGACAGAGAAATCATCCCCAAACACAGAGAGAGAGAAATCATCCCCTAACAGAGAGAGAGAGAGAGACATCACCTGCAAACACAGAGAGAGAGAGCGACATCACCCCCAACATAGAGATGGAGAGAATCACCCCCAAACACACACAGATAGAGAGAAATCATCCCCAAACACAGGGAGAGAGAGAGAGAGAGAGAGAGAAATCACCATAAACACAGGGAGAGAGAGAGAGAGAAATCACCCCCAACCACACAGAGAGAGAGAAATCACCCCCTAACAGAGAGAGAGAGAGACATCACCTGCAAACACAGAGAGAGAGAGAGATATAAATCAACCCCAAATGCAGAGAGAGAGAGATATAAATCAACCCCAAACACAGAGAGAGAGAGAAAGGGTGAGAAATCATCCCCAAACACAGAGAGAGAGAGGGTGAGAAATCACCCCCCAAACAGAGAGAGAGAGAAATTGCCCCCAAACATAGAGAGGGAGAGAATCACCCCCAAACACACACACACACACACACACACACACAGAGAGAGAGAGAAAGAGAGAGAAATGATCCCCAATCACAGAGAGACAGAGAAATCACCCCATATACAGAGAGACAGAGAGAGAAATCACCCCCAAGCACAGAAAGAGAGCAAAATCACCCCGAACCACAGAGAGAAAGAGAAGTCACCCCCCAAACACACAGAGAGAGAGAGAGAGAGAGAGAGAGAGAGGATTAGAAATCACTCCCAAACACAGAGAGAGAGAGACAGAGAGAGAAAATATCCAGCGACAGAGAGAGAGAGAGAGAGAGGGAGGGAGAGAAATCACACCTCAAACACAGAGAGAGAAAAATCACCCCCAAACAGAGAGAGAGATAGACAAATCAGCCCCAAACACAGAGAGAGATAAATCAACCTCAAACACATGGAGAGAGAGAAATCACCCCCAACAGAGAGAGAGAGAGAGACATCTCCCGTAAACACAGAGATAGAGATATATCAACACCAAACACAGAGAGAGAGAGAGAAATAACCCCCAACACAGAGAGGGAGAGACAACTCCCGCAAACACAGAGATAGAGATACATCAACCCCAAAAACAGAGAGAGAGAGAGAAATAACCCCCAACACAGAGAGAGAGAGAATCACCCCCAAACACAGAGAGAGAGAGAGAGAAATCACTCCCCAAACACACAGAGAGAGAGAATCACCCCCAAACACAGAGAGAGAGAGAAAGAGAGAGAGAGAGAGAAATAACCCCCAACACAGAGAGGGAGAGAATCACACCCAAACACACAGAGAGAGAGAGAGAGAAATCACTCCCCAAACACAGAGAGAGAGAGAGACATCTCCCGCAAACACAGAGATAGAGATATATCAACACCAAACACAGAGAGAGAGAGAGAAATAACCCCCAACACAGAGAGAGAGAGACATCTCCCGCAAACACAGAGATAGAGATATATCAACACCAAACACAGAGAGAGAGAGAGAGAAATAACCCCCAACACAGAGAGGGAGAGAATCACCCCCAAACACAGAGATAGAGAGAGAGAGAAATCACTCCCCAAACACAGAGAGAGAGAGACATCTCCCGCAAACACAGAGATAGAGATATATCAACCCCAAACACAGAGAGAGAGAGAGAGAAATCACCCCCAACACAGAGAGAGAGAGACATCTCCCGCAAACACAGAGATAGAGATACATCAACACCAAACACAGAGAGAGAGAGAAATCACCCCCAACACAGAGAGAGAGAGACATCTCCCGCAAACACAGAGATAGAGATATATCAACACCAAACACAGAGAGAGAGAGAGAAATAACCCCCAACACAGAGAGGGAGAGAATCACCCCCAAACACAGAGAGAGAGAGAGAGAGAGAGAGAAATCACTCCCCAAACACAGAGAGAGAGCAAAATCACTCCCCAGCCACAGAGACAGAGACAGAGAAATCATCCCCAAACACAGAGAGAGAGAAATCATCCCCTAACAGAGAGAGAGAGAGAGACATCACCTGCAAACACAGAGAGAGAGAGCGACATCACCCCCAACATAGAGATGGAGAGAATCACCCCCAAACACACACAGATAGAGAGAAATCATCCCCAAACACAGGGAGAGAGAGAGAGAGAGAGAGAGAAATCACCATAAACACAGGGAGAGAGAGAGAGAGAAATCACCCCCAACCACACAGAGAGAGAGAAATCACCCCCTAACAGAGAGAGAGAGAGACATCACCTGCAAACACAGAGAGAGAGAGAGATATAAATCAACCCCAAATGCAGAGAGAGAGAGATATAAATCAACCCCAAACACAGAGAGAGAGAGAGAAAGGGTGAGAAATCACCCCCCAAACAGAGAGAGAGAGAAATTGCCCCCAAACACAGAGAGGGAGAGAATCACTCCCAAATACACAGAGAGAGAGAGAGAGAGAGAGACAGAGAAATGATCCCCAATCAGAGAGAGACAGAGAAATCAACCCCAAACACAGAGAGACAGAGGGAGAGAAATCACCCCCAAACACAGAGAGAGGGAGAGAGAGAAAAATCACCCCAATCACAGAGAGAGAGAAATCACCCCCAAACACAGAGAGAGAGAGAAAGAGAGAAATCACCCCCAACACAGAGAGAGAGATAAATCACCCCCAAACACAGAGAGAGAAAGAGAGAAATTAGCCCCCAAACAGAGAGAGAGAGAGAAATCACCCCAAACACAGAGAGAGAAAGAGAGAAATCACCCCGCAAACATATAGAGAGAGAGAAATCACCCCAAACACAGAGAGAGAAAGAGAGAAATCACCCCGCAAACATATAGAGAGAGAGGGAGAGAAATAACCCCCCAAACAGAGGGAGAGAGATATCGCCCCCAAACACAGAGAGAGAGAGAGAAATCACCCCCAAACACAGAGAGTTAGAGAGGCAGAGAAATCACCCCCGAACACAGAAAAATCACCCCCAAACACAGAAAGAAATTAACTCAAACAGAGAGAGAGAGAGAAATCACCCCAAACACAGAGAAATCACCCCCTTAACACTGAGAGAAATCATCCCCAAACAGCGTTGGCAAACGGAGTGCAGCCGACTAACTGAATGAAGACTTGGTGTTTGGTGAAAGGGGAGTTTTAAATGTTAATTTTGTTCTTAAAATCTATTCTAGTCTGTAATTAACAGTAACTGGAAAGTACTGTGTACGCAGGCTAAGTTCTTTCTTTCTTGCAGTTTAGACAGGGTAAACTCACTCTCAGCTGTAGGAGCTGAGTAATTGAGCTGGAGGCTGAGCTGCAGACTCTGTGAAACATCAGGGAGGGGAAAAGTTACCTGGATGCTTTATTCCAGGAGGCAGTCACACCACTTAGGATAGGGTCTTCTGATTTGGTCAGTGGCCAGGGACAGGAGGGTGTAAAGTGTGTAAGGGGACCCAGAGGGCAGAGTGTGAGCCTCTGCAGTTGTCCAATAGGGCTGCAGTTCTCTCAGCTTGTTTGGATGAGTGCAGGGGCTGCAGGGTGGATGAACAAATTGACCATGGCAGCCTGGTACAGGAAGCCATCCAACTGTGGGGAGCAAAAAGGAATGTTGTGTTAGTAGGGCACAGTATAGTGAGGGGGGTTGACGCTGTTCTCTGTAGCAAAGAGTGAGTCCAAATGGCTTTGTTGCCTGCCTGGTGCCAGGGTTTGGAACATCTGCTCAGGGCTTGAGAGGAACTTGCAATGAGAGGGGGATGATCCAGTGGCCATCACCCATGTAGGTACCAACGACATTGGCAGATTGAGGAAGGAGGCTCTGCATAGTCAGTATGAGGAGCTAAGCACCAAATTAAGAAGCAGAACCTCAAAGGTGATAATTTCTGGATTATTACTTGAGCCACATGCAAATTGGTTTAGGTCAAATAAGATTAGAGAAATGAATGCGTGGCTCAAAGACTGGTGTGGGAGAACTGGGTTCTGGTTTGGGAGGCACTGGCACCAGCACTGGGGAAAGTGGGATCATACCATTGGGATTGTCTACACCTGAGCCGTGTGGGGAAGTAGAGGGTTTTAAACTGAATGGTGGGGGCAAGGGATCAATTTTGGGAAGATGTGGTAAACCAAAGAGTAGAAACAAGGCAAGAGAGAAAGGTATTAATATTGGAAATAATAAACTGACTGTGACAGGAAGGGACAGAGTACAATCCTAAGAGTAAATCAGCAGATAAGGCTAGATGCTACAAAAATAATAAAAGGACAAAACTAAAAGCTCTGTATCTAAATGCACGTAGCATTTGAAACAAAACAGATCACTTGATCATGCAAATAGAAATAAATAAGTTCGATTTGAAAGCCATTAGAGATATGGCTACAGCATGACATAGATTGGGACCTGAATATTGAAGGGTATGTGACCTTTAGGAAGGACAGGAGGTTAGGAAAAGGTGGAGGGGTGGCTCTGTCAATTAATGATGCTTCATAGTGAAGGCACCCCTAGGTAGCAGTGATCATTATATGATTGTGTTTCACATTCGTTTTGGGGCAGAAACGAGCGTGTCCAAGACTAGTAATTTAAACTTAAATAAGGGCAATTATGAGGGCATGAAAGCGGAGCTAGTGAAAGTGATCTAACTGCCTTTGGTTTTGCAGTGACCCTAACTTAGGGGCTGTGTTGTATTTTATCCCTCATTTTGTTTATTTTATTTGGTGAGCTTTTAAAAGAGCTAAAGTGATCTGACAAATAGGGTTAAGGGATATGTCAATAGAAGTTCAGTGGCAGACATTTAAAGGGATACTTCAGAATACACAGATTGTGTATATATTCCAATGAGAAAAAAATTCCAAGCAGAGGGCCCACCCCTCCTTAGTTAACCATCTATGGTTAACTAAAAGTTAAAGACAGTATCAAACTTTAAGAAAAAGCATACAATTACACAAAGACAAGTGGCAGGTCAGAAGATCGGAAAGAATATAGAACAGCAAAGAATGACAAAGATTAATAAGGAGAAAAAAATTAGAGTCTGAGAGAAAGCTAGCTAGAAATATAAAGACAGATAGTAAGAGTTTCTATAGATATTTAAATAAGAAAAGAGTTAACAAAGTGAGCATTGTTCCTATAGAGTGTGCATCTAGGGAATAGATAATGGAAAGTAGGGAGATGGTGGATGAATTAAACAGATACTTTGCTTCGGTCTTCAGTATACAGAACACAAGTAACATCCTGGAAATAGCTGTGAATCAGGAAATGGGAGGGAGGGAGGAACTTGGGAAAATTACAATCACCAGGGAAGTGATATTGAGCAAATTGTTGGGGCTGTGGGCTGACAAATCCCCAGGTCCAGATGGACTTCACCCTAAGATCTTGAAAGAAGTGGCTAGTGAGATAGTTGATGCACTGGTTTTAATTTTCCAAAATTCCCTAGATTCTGGGAAGGTTCCATTAGTTTGGAAAATAGCAAATATAACTCCTTTTTTTGAAAAGGGAGGGAGACAGAAAGCAGGAAACTATAGGCCAGTTAACCTAACATCTGCTATAGGTTAAAATGTTAGAAGCTATTATTAAAGGTATTATAGCAGGGCACTTGGAAAATTCAAGGCAATCAGGCAGAGTCAACATGGTTTTGTAAAATGGAAATCATATTTAACCAATTTATTGGAGTTATTTGAAGGAGTCATGTGCCTTGAATAAAGGGGAACTGGTGGATGCACTTAGGTTTTCAGAAGGCATTTGATAAAGTGCCACATCAAAGGTTATTGCAGAAAATAAAAGCTCATGGTGTAGAAGGCAACATATTGGCATGGATAAAAGATTGGCGAGCTAACAGGAAGCAGAGTTGGCATAAATGGGTCGTCTTCTGGTTGGCAGGATGTGATGAGTGGTGTGCCACAGGGATCAGTGCTAGGACCTCAACTTTTTACAATTTATATAAATGACTTGGATGAAGGGACTGAAGGAATGGTTGCTAAATTTGCTGATAACACAAAGATAGGTAGGAAAGTAAATTGTGAAGAGGATGTAAGGAGGCTACAAAGTGACATAGACAGGTTAAGTGAGTGAGCAAAGACCTGGCACATGGAGTATAATGTGGGCAAATGTGAAATTGTTCATTTTGGCAGGAAGAATAAAAAGGAAGCTTATTATCTAAATGGTGAGAGATTGCAGAGCTCTGAGATTCAGAGAGATCTGTGTGTCCTGGTTGGTGCATGAATCACAAAAGGTTAGTATGCAGGTACAGCAGGTAATTAGGAAAGCTAATAGAATGTTATCATTTATTATGAGGGGAATTGATTACAAAAGTAGGGAGGTTATGCTTCAGTTGTACAGGGCACTGGTGAGACCATATCTGGAGTGTCGTATACAATATTGGTCTCCTTATTTAAAGAAAGATGTAAATGTGTAAGAAGCAGGTCAGAGAAGGTTTACTAGACTAATACCAGGAATGGGCTGGTTGTCTTATGAGGAAAGACTGGACAGATTAGGCTTGTATCCACTGAAATTTAGAGTAAGAGGTGACTTAATTGAAACCTTTAAGATACTGAGATGTCTTGACAGGTTGGATATGGAGAGGATGCTCCCTCTTGTGGGAGAATTTAGAACTAGGGGTCACTGTTTAAAAATAAGGCGTCACTCATTTAAGACAGATGAAGAGAATTTTTTTGAGTTGAGTCTTTGGAACTCTCTTCCTCAAAAGGCAGTGGAAGCAGAGTCTTTGAATATTTTTAAGGCAGAGCTAGATAGATTCTTGATTAACAAGGGGGTGAAAGGTTATCAGGGATAGGCAGGAATGTGGGGTTGAGGTTACAATCAGATTAGCCAAGATCTCATTGAATGGCAGAACAGGCTTGAAGGGCCAAGTGGCCTATTCCTGCTCCTAATTCGTATGTAGAGCGATCACCCCCAAACACTCCATTTTATTCTTTGTTTTCCTTTGATATATTTCCCCCTTCTGACTGCCATTTTGTTCCCACGCTCGAGGATAGGCTCCCTCTGACTGGTGTCTCAGTCACGGTTGAAAGCAACAGATAGTGACACCAACCTCATCGCCTTCACACTGACAGATACAACATGACCACATTCTGCTTCAGTGAGATTAATGTCATCCCTAATTGTCCTTAAGGTTAATAAAGGGAGATTGTGGCAGATTGGTAGTGTCACTGGAAATCTAGAGGCCCAGGCTAATGCTCTGGGGACATGGGTTCAAATCCCATCAGAGTATCTGGTGGAGTTTAAGTTCCACTAATAAACCCACAGTTTCATCTACACAAAACTACAATCACCAGGGAAGTGATATTGGTCAGTAATGGTCAACTATCATCAATTGTGGTAAAAACCCATCTGATTCTCTTGGGAAAAGAAATCTGATTTCCTTACCTGGTCTGGCCTGCATGTAACTCCAGACCCACAGCAATGAGGTTGATTCTAATCTGCCCTCTGAAATCACCTAGCAAGCCACTCAATTGTGTCAATTTGCTATGAAGCCTAAAAAGGGGGATGAAACTGAATGGATCACCTGGTATTAACCTATGCACCAGAAACGACAATGGCAAAACCAGCCATGTTGACCCTGCAAAGTCCTCCTTACTAACACCTGTGAGCTTGTGCCAAAATTGGGAGAGCTGACCCACAGACTAGCCAATCCTGATGTAGGCATACTCATTGAATCATATCTTACAAACAATGTCCCGGAGATCACCACCCCTGGGTATGTCCCATCCCACCAGCGGGGCAGGCCCACCAAGGTGGCGGCACAGTGGTATACAGGCCGGGAGGGAGTTACCCTGGGAATCCTCAACATTGACTCCAGGCCCCATGAAGGTAACCTCTTCCTAATTACCACCTACTGCCACCTGCCCCCCACCCCCCCACCCCCGACTACTTCAGTTGATAAATCAACTCCATGTTGGAAACCAATTGGAAGAAGCACTGGGGTTGTAAGGGTGCAGAGTGTACTCTGGGTGTCTATCAATGTCTATCACCAACAGTGGTTCGGTAGCACCACTACAGACTGAGCTGGCCAAGTTCTAAAGGATGTAGCTGCTTGACTGGGTCTGTGGCAGGTGGTGAGGGAACCAACAAAAGGGAAAAACATACTTGACCTCATCTCACCAACCTATCTGCTGCAAATGCATGCATCCACGGCAGTATGGGTAGGAGTGACCTTGTGGAGATGAAGTCCCATCTTTGGATACCCTCCATCGTGTTGTGTGGCACTACCACCATGCTAAATGGGGTAGATTTCGAACAGAGCTAGCAACTCAAATTTGGGCATCCATGAGGTGCTGTGGGCCATTAGCAGCAGCAGAATTGTACTCCAACACAATCTGTAACCTCATGGCCTGACATGTCCCCCATTCTACCATTACCATCAAGCTGATGTGCTCCGGTTCAATAAAGAGTGCAGGTGGGGCATGCTGGAAACAGTGCCAGGCGTACCTAAAAATGAGGTGTCAACCTGGTGAAGCTCCATTGGGTTTAGAGTGCAAAGCCATATTTTTAATATAATGTGAATTGCGCGTTAATACTTGTGCTGGATATTTGCTGCCTGGGTAGAAGTGACAAATTGTTATGGGCAATTACTCCAAACTGTGTCTTGTACCACAAATATTCCAGAAAGAAGAATTGTTGCGCCCAAAACTGTTACAGCCAAATCGGCTAGTGTTTGTCTTTATTATTTTTTTATTATGTAGCATGTCCCTTCTTCTCTTGAATCTAACACCCTGCTTCCTAGAACTAAAACAATACACTTATTTGTTGAAAATAGGCATTTCTTGTTCTCGAACACTTGAATTCTGCTTATTAAACAGTGACATGCTTGCTTGAAGGTGAATGAATTGAAAGTTAAACTGGTGTCGCTGCAAATCTGATGGGCACCTTGTGTAGGTGACAAATCTATTCGGTGTCACATTAGCCGATTTCAGTGTCCTATTGGTCCGAAAGCTTGTATCAAACTGCGAGCAAATGAAATGCTTTTGGAAATTCCTGCTTGAGGTGGCAGATTGAGAAAAGGACTTTACAGATGTTTTGCTTGCTGCAAGAAAATAAAGTCCAATGCACCTCTTTGCAGCCTCCACCAGACTCGAGTTGGTCCAAGTCGAGTGGAATGCCTGAGGTAGTGGCTGCGGCTAAGGCAAGGTGTCGACTGAAGTCACCAAGAGAAGGGGAGGAAATCTCGCCAAGCAGAGCTTGGTGCTGACCCAGATCCCACTTTCCGCCAGCATCTGGTCCAAGGCCAATGATCGTCATGAATTCCTTCATTGTCGACAGTTTCCAGCGCATCGCCTCCGAGGCCTTGCACCTCATTTCACTACAACAAGCGCCACACCACCTGGGCCAGGGAGATCCAGAGCGCCGTCTGCCTCATTGCTGCCAGGGGAACTGGCCAAACGCGCCGTGTCCGAAGGCACCAAGGCGGTCACCAAATACACCAACTCCGTTTAGGACGATCATTCTAAAGATTATAGCAGCAGCTCATCACTTCCTGGGGCGACTGGGATCCAACTTTTCAATTCAATCAAAAGTTATCTTAAATCCAGATATTTGTGTGACTGTCCATAAACAAAGCGGTGACCAGGAAGGAGTCAATTCCGCGGTTGAACAGATTATTCACTGATTTTAATCTCGCAAACCAGGAAATTCCCAACTAAACTGCAATTCTGTGCTGGCTAAAAGGGAATCAAGTGCACCCTTTTTTTAAAAAGGGTCATTGACCTCCGTTTAGGCAAGCATACATTCTCATTAAAATGATAAATTAAACCCCCTCAGATGATTTATTTGGAAATTAAGATGAAGTAAGAGAAAATACTGAATAGGATGCGAGGTATCTGCTGAAACAAGGAATTAGACAAGAATGGGGCATCGATATTTGTGCGGATTTTTGTAGAAATCGGACAATAGGCAGCACCGTTCTGCGTTTCCCAGGCGGGAAATGCGGGCAAGACCTTCATTCGAGCTTCCAGAGTGGCCAGAGCTCGATTAATCGGTTTAGTGACTACTCGCTGTAGTTTCTCTTTCTCGTACTCGCTGTAGTTTCTCTTTCTCGCTGTAGTTTCTCTTTTTCGCTGTAGTTTCTCTTTCTCGTGCTCTCTGTAGTTTCTTTCTCTCATTCCCCGAGCACTCGCTGTGAGTTTCTTTTTCCCCAGTTAGTCAATGCAGAATTGCTCTCTCCCTTCCCAAGGAATCGTTTTAGTTTCTCTCTCGCCCTGACTACTCCCCAGAGAATTTTCTCTCCACCAGCACTTGAGTACTTCATGTTAGAACCGGTGGTGGGAGAGGGAGGAGAGGGGTAGATGTACTGGTTATGTTTTATATGGATTTAGCATAACATTATATGCATTTCTCTGTCTCCCTCTGAGTATTTGTAGCTCCACAGTACTAAATTGGGCTTCTTTGCTTTACAAAACTCCTTTCTTCTTTGAGGGTTGACTAGATTCCAAATCACATCCTCCCTCAAACTCAACATTGGGGGTTTTAATGGTTTGACATGTGTGTGTGTGTATCTGCTGTTTGATGCTCATCCATACAGCCATCCCCATTGCTCCAGCTTCTTTTATTTCACTGTTAGAGCGTCTGAGGTGATGGAGGATTAAGCAGGTGATCTCACTTATTTGTGCCAACTGACACCCGATGCCCCTTGTCACTTGCCGACTATACTCATTTGTCAAATCCAGTCTGCCTCCCCTGATTTGCTGCCAATTCCCACTAAACTCTCCCAACTGGTCATGAATCTCCAAACCCCCCTACCCAATCTGCTGCCATCTCACGTCTGATTTTCCCTGTTCTACTGCCAACCCGTACCCCATCTGTTATCACTTCCAGGCTCTCCTGTTCCAGTTTCTTGTGCCAATCTTCGAAAGCCACCAGACAACTTCCCGAGGGCTCTCCAGATCTGCCTGAGTCCAGCCCAATTCTCCATCCTCGCAAATTCTCCACCATCTTCAGATGTTTACTGCTCTTACCATTGTCTTCTGCCAAACTTCAAGCTGCTTTCTCCCAACACCCAATCACCCGTCTGGTCTGCCTGCTCCACCAATACTAGAGTGTGCTGACAGGTCACTGAGACTGAAACGCCCAAACACAGATGTACACATTTTTCTTTCCCCACCTATTTCCATTATTTTTAAATGTATTTCCATCCATTGTTTTATCTCCACCTTTTAGCCTATTTCGATCCCTTCCCCCCACCCCACTCCCACTAGGGCTATCTGAACCTTGCTCGTCCTGCTTTCTACCCTTAATGTCACCTATTAGCGCATTTCTTAGCTAATATCACCACCGTCAACACCTCTTTGGCCTTTTGTCTATGACATCTTTTGGCTATCTCCACCTATCACTGGCCCTTTATCCAGCTCTACCGGTCCCACCTCCCCTTAAACCAGCTTATATTTCACCTCATATCTATTTTTCCTTAGTTCTGATGAAGAGTCATTTGGACTCGAAACGTTAACTGTGTTCCTCTCCGCAGATGCTGTCAGACCTGCTGAGTTTTTCCAGGTGTTTTTGTTTTTGTTTTGGATTTCCAGCATCCGCAGTTTTTTGCTTTTATACAGATGTACACCAGATTCTTCAATCTGACGTTCGCCCTGCCCAACTCCTCCAAGTCATTACTGACTCCTGCCTGTAATGACTAGGGAGATTCTGTCACTGGACTAGGGATCCAGAGACCCAGGGTAATACTCTGGGGACCCAGGTTCAAATCCTACCACGGCAGATTTGAATTCAATAAAAATCTGGAATTAAAAGTTTAATGATGACCAGGAAACCATTGTCAATTATTGTAAAAACCCAGCTGGTTCACTAATGTCCTTTAGGGAAGGAAATCTGTTGTCCTTACCTGGTCTGGCCTACATGTGACTCCAGACCCACAGCAACCTGGTTGACTCTTAAATGCCCTCTGAAATGGCCTAGCAAGCCACTCAGTTGTAACAAACCATCACAAAAAGGAATAAAACCGGACAGATCACCCAGCATTGACCTAGGTACTGGAAACGACAACAGCAAACTCAGCCCTGTCGACCCTACAAAGTCCTCCTAACATCTGGGGGCTAGTCCCAAAATTGGGAAGCTGTCTCAGACTAGTCAAGTAACAGCCTGACATAGTCATCCTCACGGAATCATACCTTGCAGGTAATGTCCCAAACACCACCATTACTATCCCTGGATATGTCCTGTCCCACCAGCAGGACAGACCCAGCAGAGGTGGCGGCACAGTGGTATACAGTCTGGAGCGAGTTGCCCTGGGAGTCCTCAGCATCGACTCCGGACCCCATGAAGTCTCATGGCATCAGGTCAAACACAGGCAAGGAAACCTCCTGCTGATTATCACGTCCCGCCCTCCCTCAGCTAATGAATCAGTGCTCCTCCATGTTGAACATCACTTGGAGTAAGCACTGAGGGTGGAACGGGCATAGAATGTACTCTGGGTGGGGGACTTCAATGTCCACCACCAAGAGTGGCTCAGTAGCACCACTACTGACCGAGCTGGCCAAGTCCTAAAGGACATAGCTGCTAGACTGGGTCTGTGGCAGGCGGTGAGGGAACCAACAGAAGGGAAAAACATACTTGCCCTCATCCTCACCAACCTACCTGTCACAGATACATCTGTCCATGACAGTATCGGTAGGAGTGACCACCGCACAGTCATTGTGGAGACGAAGTCCTGGCTTCACACTGAGGATACCCTCCATCGTGCTGTGTGGCACTACCACCATGCTAAATGGGATAGATTTCAAACAGATCTAGCAACTCAAGATTGGCAACCATGAGGCGCTGTGGGCCATCAGCAGCAGTAGAATTGTACTCGAGCACAATCTGTAACCTCATGGCCTGGCATATCCCCCACTATACCATTACCATCAAGCCAGGGGATCGACCCTGGTTCAATAAAGAGTGCAGGAGGGCATGCCAGGAGCAGCACCAGGCAACAATGACGTGTCAACCTGGTGAAGCTATAACACAAGACTACTTGCGTGTCAAACAGCATAAGCAGCAAGTGATAGACAGGGCTAAGCGATCCCACAACCAATGGATCAGATTTAAGCTCTGCAGTCCTGCCACATCCAGCCATGAATGGTGGTGGACAATTAAACAACTCACTGGAGGAGGTAGCTGCACAAATATCCCAATCCTCAATGATGGTGGAACCCGGAACATCAGTGCAAAAGATAAGGCTGAAGCATTTGCTACAATCTTCAGACAGAAGTGTCGAATGGATGATCCATCTTGGCCTTCTATGGAGATCCCCAGCATCACAGATGCCAGTCTTCAGCCAATTCGTTTCACTCCACGTGATATCAATAAACTGTTGAATGTGCTGAATACTGCAAAGGCTATGGGCCCTGACAATATTCTAGCAATAGTACTGAAGACTTGTGCTCCAGAACTTGCCGTGCCCCTAGCCAAGCTGTTCCAGTACAGCTACAACACTGGCATCTACCCGGCTATGTGGAAAATTGCCCAGGTATGTCCCGTACACAAAAAGCAGGGCAAATCCAACACAGCCAATTACCACCCCATCAGTCTACTCCCCATAATCAGCAAAGTAATGGAAGGGGTCATCAACAGTGCTATGAAGCAGCACTCGCTTAGCAATAACCTGCTCACTGATGCCCAGTTTGGGTTCTGCCAGGGCCACTCAGCTCCTGACCTCATTACAGCCTTGGTTCAAACATGGACAAAAGAGCTGAACTCCCAAGGTCAGGTAAGAGTGACTGCCCTTGACATCAAGGCAGCATTTGACTGAGTGTGGCATCAAGGAGCCCTAACAAAACTGGAGTCAATGGGAATCTGGGGGAAAATTCTCTGCTGGTTGGAGTCACACCTAGCACAAAGGAAGATGGTTATGGTTGTTGGAGGTCAGTCATCTCAACTCCAGGACATCACTACAGGAGTTCCTCAGGGAAGTGTCCTGGGCCCAACTATCTTCAACTGCTTCATCAATGATCTTCCTTCCATCATAAGGTCAGAAGTGGGGATGTTCACTGATGATTGCACAATATTCAGCACCATTCGCAACTCCTCAGATACTGAAACAGTCCATGTCCAAATGCAGCAAGACCTGGACCATACCCAGGCTTGGGCTGATAAGTGGCAAATAACATTCGCACCACACAAGTGTCAGGCAATGACCGTCTCCAACAAGAGAGAATCCAACTGTCACCCTTTGATGTTCAATAACATTACAATCACTGAATCCCCCACTATCAACATCCTGAGGGTTACCATTGACCAGAAACTGAACTGGATTAGTCATATAAATACTGTGGCTACAAGAGCAGGTCAGAGACTAGGAATAGTGCGATGAGTAATCCACCACCTGACTCACCAAAGCCTGTCCACTACTTACAAGGCACAAGTCAGGAGTGTGATGGAATACTCCCCACTTGCCTGGATGAGTGCAGCTCCCACAACACTGAAGAAGCTTGGCACCATCCAGGACAAAGCAGCCCACCTGATTGGCACAAACATTCACTCCCTCCACCACCAACACAAAGTAGCAGCAGTGTGTATCATCTACAAGATGCAATGCAGCAACTCACCAAGGCTCCTTCGACAGCACCTTCCAAACCCATGACCATGACCATCTAGAAGGACAAGGGCAGCAGATACATGGGAACACCATGACCTGGAAGTTCCCCTCCAATTTACTCACCATCCTGACTTGGAAATATATTGCCATTCCTTCACTGTCGCTCAGTCAAAATCCTGAAACTCCCTTCTTAACAGCACTGTGGGTGTACCCACACCACATAGACTGCAGCTGTTCAAGAAGGCAGCTCACCATCACCTTCTCAAGGGCAACTAGAGATGGGCAATAAATGCTGGCCCAGCCAGTGAAGCCCATATCCCATGAATGAAGAAAAAAAAAATCATGTTCATTGGGAAGTGGCAGGACAGTGAGAGAATTGGTTGGCAAAGCATATGTGGCCTTGGATTTCATAAATAGAGGCATTGAGTACAAAAGAAAAGTTATGGTGGACCTAATATAAAGCTCTTGTTAGGCCTCCACTAGACTATTGAATGCAATTCTGGCCACCACACTTAATGAAAGATGTGAATGTCCCTTAGAGGGTGCGGTGGAGATTTAGTGGAATAGTTCCAGGGATGGGGGTTTTGGTTAAGATTCAGTTGGAAAGACTAAGGTTGTTCCCTTTGGAGCACAGGAGACTGAGGGGAGATTTAATAGAGGTGTACAAGATTACGACAGGTTTAGATAAGGTAGATAAGGAAAAGTTCTTCCCATTAGCTGATTGTACAAGGACTAGGGGACACAGATGAAAGATTTTGGGCAAGAGATGCAGTGGGTATGTGAGGAAGAACTTTTCTTTTTTAATGAAGCGATTGACAATGGCCTGGAACATTCTGCCCGCGAGGTCAGTGGAGGCAGAAACAATCAATAAAATCAGAGGGAAATTGGATGGACGATTGGAAGGAATAAAACTTCAGGGGCCCAGTGAGGGATTGGAACTGACTGGATTGCTCTGTGGAGAGGCAGCATGGACTCAATGAGACGAATGGCCTCCTTCTGTGAAGTGAATGACTCCAATTTATATATTTCCTCTCAAGGTTCAAGCATATGGCAGTCACTTTAACCTACTGTTGTATCCTCCAGCTGCAGTAAATACACATTTTGGTCGGGTCTGCAGAAGTCCCAAGAAGCAGTTCCTGATTTCTATCTGCTTTGAAGCTGTTCAATTAAACAATCATAAGAATGGTTTCAGCACAAAAGGAGGCCATTCGCCCTCTCCAGTCCATGCGCCCTCTCCAGTCCATACTGGCTCACTGCAAGAGCAATTTAGCTAATCAAAAAAAGTTCCTCCACCCTTTTCCCTGCAAGTTCTTTCCCTTCGGGCACTTATCTGCTTTTCTTTTGAAAGCCACAATTGAATCCGCCTCCACCATGCTCTTGGGTGGTGCATTCCAGATCCCAGTTACTCACTGTGAAAATGTTGGTCCTTAATGTCATCTTTGGTTCTTTTGCCAATTAGCTTCAATCTGTGTTCTCTTGGTTGCTGCAATGTTCCAGTGAAGCCCAATGCAAACTGGAGGAACAGCATCCCAGCTTCCAATTAGGCACTTTACAGTCTTCATTTGAGTTATTGAGTTCAATTAGTTCAGACCATGAACTCTCTCCTCCATCTTTACCCCTTTTTTAGTATAACTTTTTTTGTTTTTTCAATTTTACTTATTTTCATTTTTTTATTCATTTTTAAAAAAATCCTTTTTCCCAAACCAAACCTACCACCCCCCCCCCACCCCACCCATCTGGTTTCTATGTTGTGCTTTCACAGAGCACTGACTCTTGTTCTGCTATGAACACATTCTGCTCTTACCTTTACGTCACTATCAGCACCTTCTTTAGTCTTTACCACTGTTGTTAACACTCCCTTTGTCTGGTGTCCATGACATCTTTGTCAATCTCTCCTTAGCTCCCATCTATCCATGATCTTCTATTTTGCTCCACCCCCTCTTAAACAGTATAAAATCCATCACGTTTCTACTTCTCTTTGGCTCTGAAGAGGAGTCATGCAGACTTGAAACGTTAACTGTTCCTCTTTCCACAGATGTCGCCAGACCTGCTGAGTTTTTCCAGCATTTTTTTCCTTTTATTTTCTTTAACAAATATATGCTGGATTCCTTTAATTCAAACTCGTCCAAGTTGCTGTTAACTTTGTCCCAGATTATCGTTCCTAAAAGCTTTCCCACTGCAGAGGTTAAACTGATTGGCCTGTAGCTGCTTGGCTTATCCTTTCATCCTTTTTGAATAAGGGTGTAACATTTGCAATTTGCAGTCCTTTGGCATCCACTCGGTCCGAGGAAGACTGGAGAATTAAGGCCAATGCCTCTGCAATTTCCACCCTTACTCCCCTCAGCATCTTTGGTTGCGTTGCATCTGGTCCTGCTGACTTCACTCTCAGTACAGCTAGCCTTTCTGGTACCTTCACTTCATTAATTTTTTTTTTAGCCCATCCAGTGTCTCAATTACCATTTTACTAAAAAAATGACTTTGGCAGAATCTTCCTTAATCGAGGCAGATGTAAATTAAATCATTTAGTAGACAGCCATGCCCCCCTGCTTCCTTGCACGAATCTCCTTTTTGCTCTTTAAATCAGCTTCACCCATCCTCTTTATTACCCTAGTACTATTTATATGCCTATAGGAGACTTCCGCTAGTTTGGGGAGGGGGGGGGGGCGCGAGGTTGAGGTCTTTGAACACTACTGTGGGTGACAGCTGCATTTCAGCGACGAAACACCATTTGGAAACCTTCCAACGGTTGATCACTTAAACGTTGTTACAAGAAAATGGGAAGAGTTGGAGCCAGAGCCAAAAGCAGACTGGGATAAGTAAGTGAGAATTTGAATTGGGAGGCAAATGGGAGGGAGCCAGATCAAAGTAACCAGGGTAGTGGACGAGGAGAGTCCAGCAAGGGGTCAGAAAGGGAGCAAGTGGCCAGGAAGAGCCAGAACTACTTTGTCTGGGAGCATCTTTTTTCTTTTGGAAGTTACTACTGATTCTATTTTCACGGCCCTTTCAGGCAGTGCATTCCAAATCATAACTGGCTGTGTAAAATATATCCTCATCTCTTCTCTGGTTCTGTTGCCAATAGTTAAGATAGTTACTGTTCGTTTTCAGCAGTGGTGTGTATCAGTCTACAATTGAAAGGGGGAGGTGGTGGTGGCATAGTGGTATTGTCACTGGACTGGTATTCCATAGATCCACGGTAACGCTCTAGGGACCCGGGTTTGAATCCCACTGCGGCACTTGGTGAAATTTGAATTCAGTAAAAATCTGGAATTAAAAGTCTGATGATGATCATGGAACCATTGTCGATTGTTGTAAAAACTCATCTGGTTCACTAATTTCGTTTAGGGAAGGAAATCTGTTGTCCTTACCTGGTCTACATGTGACTCCAGTCTCTCAGCAACGTGGTTGACTCTTAAAATGACCTCTGAACAAGGGCAATTAGGGATGGGCAATAAATGTTGGCCTAGCCAGTGACACCCACACCCACATTCCATGAACAAATAAAAAAAACTTGGTGTGTTAGTTTCTAGCTTAAGCAATGTTCTGATTGTGTTATTCCTCCATCTTCCCCTAGAGTGGGACCCACATGTTTATAGGGTGTCTCTTCAGTGAATTGAACATTTATCCAGTCTGCTGCCAATCCACAATGTACTGCAGCAACTTGCAACTTGCCAAGGTTCCTTAAGCAGCACCTCCCAAGCCTGCAGCCTCCACCACCCTTGGAAGGCAAAGGAAGCAGGCAGATGATGACACCATCACCATCTCAAGCTTCCCCATTAAAGTGCAGTGAAATTTGTAATGTAGGGGATGCCACAGCCAACCTTCACACAGCAAGATCCCATGAACCGCAATGCCGAAACAACTGGATGATCTGTATTGTTTGCACGTGATGTTGTTCTAAATGAAATCGCAGAGCGGGCTGACATGAATTGATCAGACCAAAGGGAGCAGCGGACTAAAAGAGCATATGGAGAAACAAGAGTTGAGAGAGAATGATGACCACCTCAGTCTTAGAGGTATTTTTTTTCTCTGCAGATCTGTCAGCATTTTACTAGTATCTGCGACTGGTTGAGGATGAGAAGGTGAATGAACACACGATGTCTAATTTCAATCAGTTTGGGAACCACCTTTGCAACATAAGTTTAATTCTGCTCAGATACCAATCTGCTGATCACAAGTGTTCGATCCACACTTCTCCCATACCCTGGTCTCATGGCTGGGGCTTGGTCACCAGCCAACTCCTGAGTCAAAGCTGGGTTCACACGTCTTTGTTTTTGTGTTCAGCAAGACCATTTATTTCAATACATCTTGCCAGCGAAAGATCACTCCTCCTCCAGCATTAAATAACAATCAGTAACAATGATCACAAGCAGAGCAGCACCGCACCAACCCCAACCCACACAGTACGAGCACCCATTGGCTACTGAGCAAGGCTGTTCAGCCCAGCTCCTTTGTGACTGCAGTAACTGAAAGCAGCCCACTCCCACATTGGATATACACACTAAATACACAGAGTTTGCATCCCTCCCCATCCAGCACAAAGAGCTTGTAATCTCCCCATCTAAGAGGCAGAGAGCCTGAATCCTCCCTACAGCTGACACTGAGCCTGCAGCATGCACAGGCAGGCATGCACAGACAGAGACAGACAGACAGACAGAGGCATGCACACAGACAGACACGCACGCGCACACAGACACACACGCGCACGCAGACACGCACACGCAGGCAGACACGCACGTGCACACAGACACGCACGCGCACGCAGACATGCACGCGCAGGCAGACACGCACGTGCACACGCAGGCAGACACGCACGCGCACGCAGACACGCACGCGCACACGCAGGCAGACACGCACGCGCACAGAGACACGCACGCGCACACAGACAGAGCCTGTACTTTCCCGCCCTCATCTACGGATCGTTTATAACGGGACAATGGCCCTCACTACAAACCATACTACACCCTCACCCTAACCATGTTATACCCACCTGTCAATGGCTGTACTCTTATAGCTAATGTGCCAGACCCTATGTGTGCCTGTCCTGTGTTTGACCCTACAGCCTGCTCGCACTGTGTTTTGGTGGCAGAGCGGTTCGTTTCCACCTGATCCTCGCACCAATTACAAACGTATTCGAGATTATCTGTATCGTGCAAGCCCGATTGGTGGGTCTCATGGCCCGTGCGCTGCATGCACCCTCCCGAGGATCTGCAGCGAATGGCAGAAAGGTTCCCATTTAAATAAATTTACAAATGCCATAGAAATTTACAGTTCTAGTTTTCTTTTAAAAAAAAACACCTCCTCTAAAAGAAAATCAAACGTCACGATTGTGTCAAGACCCTTCAGTTAGCATGTCCAGTTACAGAGGGTGGGGGGGAGAGAGAGGGGTCAGGGTGTGGGCAAGGGTGGGGTGTGTAGAGAAGAGACCACATCAGGGAAGAGGTGGGTCATTTCCCCCCCTTCCCCCATCCCGCCCCCCCAAACCCTGGGCTTCAATCATTCCAGCTCCCCCTCCCAACCCCTTCAGTTTTCTGGCGGCTGACTGAGTCCGTGATTCGAGTGCTCGGCATCGTGGTTGTGATCTGCGGGATGCGGGGTGTCACCCGAAAACGGTTTCTTGTGGCCCCTGATGCAGTGAGCGTTTCCGCAGCCACCGTCTTCGTCCTCGCTCTCCGACGAGCTTTCCCCGAAGGCCCTCGGCTTCTCGTAAATACAGCAGCCTGGAAACAGTGAGGGGAATTTAGAACAGAGAGAGAGAGAGAGAGAGAGAACGCCCTGCGCGCACTGTCCAAACCTGGAAGCATCAATGGGAGCTTGGGATAGAGAGAACACCTACTCGGCTGTTCGAACCTGGGGTCACTGATGGGGAGTCAGTGTGGAGGGATCTCTCCCACTGTCAGAACCTGGGATCGATGAAGGCAACAGCTTTAGTGTCTTTCAACTTCCCAAGGCTTTTCACGGGAGCATTATAAAACCAAATCTAAAACAAAGCCACATATGGAGATCTTGGGTCAGATGACCAAAAGCTTGATCAAAGAGGTAGGTTTTAAGGAGTGCCGTAAAGGTGGATTAAAGTGAGGCGGAGAGGTGAATGGAGGGAATTCCGGGCATTTGCTCCTAGGCAGCTAAAGGCGCAGCCAACAATGATGGGGCGATTAAAATCGGGGATGCTCAAGAGGCCAGAATTAGATGAGCACAGGACCCTCAGAGGGTCGTAGGGCTGGAGGGATAGCGAGGGGGCCAGGCCATGGAGGAATTGGAAAACATGGATGAGAATTTCAAAATCAAGACGTGGCTTGCCTGGAGGCCAATGTAGCTCAGCGAGCCCATGGATGATAGGGGAACGGGACTGGGTGCAAGACAAGACACAGGCAGCAAAATTTTGCGTGATCTCAAGTTAATGGAAGAAAGGTTGTGGGCAACCAGTCTGGAGTGCGTTGGAAAAGTCGAGCCTAGAGGTAACAAAGGCACAAATAAGGGTTTCAGCAGATGAGCCGAGCCAAGGCTCAGTAAAGAGATCTCTCACTCTCTCTCACTGTGAAGTGTCTGTAACTAGAGAGTGTATACAGGAAGAAGTGAGGTTTTCCCATGTAGTTCAGCATGAGGAGCGTTTTGGACAGGCAAGGGTGCAAACGATTACAAAACCAATGAAGAAAAATGAGGCAAGATACAGATTAGCTGTAATCCAAAATGAAAAAAAAACATGCCGGAAAAACTGCAAAGAGACATAGAGTTAACGTTTCGAGTCCGTATGACTCTTCGAACAAGTGTGATCCAACTGAATGGGTGGTGGGGGGGGGGGGGAGAACGCAGACTCGATGTGCTGAATGGCCTCCGCCTGTTCCTCCCTGGTGACGAGAAGCAGGAGAGAGATGCCTCTGTGGATGCTGGGAGGCTGTCAATCATCTTCGGTAGCTCAGACAGGGCCTGCAGGTACTGGCTAGGGTTTGCCAGGAGTTACTCAGCTTGGTACCAGTGGCACCAGAGAACCAGGCCCCCAGTGGCCTGCCTTTTGAGGGCATGCTCTTCCTATTTGGGTGGCATCCTCCACCAACAGCGGGGTCCTGGGAGGGTCCCAGGGAGAGCATTCTGTAGGACACAGGTTAACAAGGTTTGCCCGCATCCCCCCAGTCATGGTCTGAAGACTGCGGAGGAAGTAGAAAGTAAACAGATCTTAAATTGCATGAACTACATGGGAAGACCCCACTTCTTCCTTTATACACTCCCTAGTTACAGACACTTTACAGTGAGAAAGAGCGAGAGATCTCTTTATGGACCATTGCTCGGGAGTGCTGTATCACAGAATGCTCAGAACAGCAGGAGGCCATTCAGCCCATTATGCCTGTGTTGGCTCTTTTAAAGAGTAAGAGTACTCAATTAGTCCCAGATGGACTGCAGCAGTTCAAGGTGGCGGCTCACCACCGCCTTCTCAAGGGCAACAATGAGGGATGAGCAACAAATGCTGACCTTGCCAGCGACGCCATATTCCATGAAAGAATTAAACAAGGTCCCACTCGCCAACTCTTTCCCCATACCCCTGCAAATATTTCCCCTTCTGAGTGTTTATCCAATTCCCTATTAATGAGCCTGCTTCCACTGCTTTGCAGGCAGTGCTTTCCAGATCACAATAACTATCTGCGGTTCAAAGGGAATTTCTCTTTATCTTGCCTCTGGTTCTATTACCAGGACAGAATTAGTGCAGTATTTCTGGAGCAAAGGCTCAAATTGCTGCACCCGGACCTGAATCTCTTGATGCCTTGCAATCGTGACACTCACACTTGGAAGAACGACGGCCCAGATGCTCATTGTCTACGGTGTCACTCGTCCACTCAACCTTCTTGTTGGTTTTGCGTTTCCTCAGTCTGATAGTGATGCTGCGGTTCTCCTGCAAAAGGGGAGCCGGGGAGGAAATGGAGAAAGAGGAAAGGAGCTTATCAATGTGGTAACGGGAGGCGGTGAAAAAAGCATCCAAAGTACCCGTGGACGGACTGAAAAAAATCACTCGTTGTCACTACTGTGACTCACTGGGATGCACTCCTGCCTCAGGGTCAGAAGGCAGTGGGTTCAATTCCATTCCAGTGACACACGCACAAAAACCTGGCCAGTACGGTACTGAGAGGAATGCTGCACTGTCACAGGTGCTAGCTTCCAGGTGAGGTGCAAAAGCAAGGCCCCGTCCGCCCTCCCAGGCAGACACAAAAGATCCCTCGGTCATTATTTCGAAGGATAAGCGTGGGATTTCTCCCCAAAGCCCTGGCCACCGTTCATCCCTCAAACCAACATCGTCAAAGAGAGATTGGCTAAAGGCAAAATACTGCTGATGCTGGAAATCTGAAACAAAAAAATGTTGGAAAAACTCAGCAGGTCTGGCAGCATCTGTGGAGAGAAAGACAGAGTTAACGTTTCGAGTCCGTATGACTCTTCTTCAGAGCTAAAGGGAAGTAGAAATGTGGTGAAATAAATACTGTTTAAGGGGGGTGGGACAGGTGAAGCTGGATAGAAGGCCAGCGATAGGTGGAGGCAAAGGGGAGATTGCAAAAGATGTCATAAACAAAAGGTCAAAGGGCTGTTAATAGTGGTGGTGCTGGCTAAAGGAGGTGCTAATGGTGATATTAAGAGTGGAAAGCAGATTGTGATAATGGCCGGACCAGGGTAAGCACTCTGGAGAGTGGCAGGTGGTCCTAGTGGGGGTGGAGTGGGGAGAGGGGATGGTGGTGGGAAAAAGGATCTAAAATAGGCTAAGAGCTGGGGATAAAACAATGAATGAAAATGGAAATAAATTTTTAAAATAATAATAATGAAAATAAGTGGAACAGAAAAATAAAAAATTAAAAATGAATATAGAAAAAAGGGGAATAAAAAAAAGGGGGGTGGGGATGGAGGAGAGAATTCATGGTCTGAAGTTGTTGAACTCAATGTTAATACAGGAAGGCTGTAAGGTGCCTAATCGGAAGATGAGGTGCTGTTCCTCCAGTTCGCGTTGAGCTTCACTGGAACATTGCAGCAGGCCAAGGACGGACATGTGGGCATGAGAGCAGGGTGGTGTGTTGAAATGGCAAGTGACAGGAAGGTACATCGATGACTGTTTCAGTGCCGCTTCATGCTCTTGTCTGGACCTGGAAAAATTTATCAATTTTGCTTCCAATTTCAACCCCTCCATCACTTTCACATGGTCCATCACTGACACTTCCCTTCCATGACCTCTCTGTCTCAATTTCTGGTGATAGACTGTCCACCAATATTCATTACAAACCCAGCGACTCCCACAGCTACATTGACTACAGCTCCTCACACCCCGCTTCCTGTAAGGACTCCATCCCATTCTCTCAGTTCCTTCGCCCCCGTCGCATCTGTTCTGACGGTGCCACTTTCCAAAACAGTGCTTCTGACATGTCTTCCTTCTTCCCACCCACGGTGGTTGACAAAGCCCTCAACCGTGTCCGACCCATCTCCCACGCCTCTGCCCTCACACCTTCCTCTCCCTCCCAGAACCATGATAGGGTCCCCTTTGTCCTCACTTTTCACCCCACCAGCCTCCGCATTCAATGGATCATCCTCTGCCATTTCCATCAACTCCGGCATGATGCCACAACCAAACACATCTTCCCCTCACCCCCCATTGGCAATCCGTAGGGACCATTCCCTCCGGGACACCCTGGTCCACTCCTCTATCACTCCCAACACCTCAGAACCCTCCCATGGTACCTTCCCATGCAATCGCAGAAGATTCAACAACTGCCCCTTTACTTCCCCCCCCACTCCTCACCATCCAAGGGCCCAAACACTCCTTTCAAGTGAAGCAGCATTTCACTTGCACCTCCCTCAATTTAGTCTACTGCATTCGCTGCTCCCAATGCGGTTTCCTCTACATTGGAGAGACCAAACGTAGACTGGGTGACCGCTTTGAGGAACACCTTCAGTCTGTCCGCAAGCATGACCCAGACCTCCCTGTCGCTTGCCATTTCAACACACCACCCTGCCCACATGTCCGTCCTTGGCCTGCTGCGATGTTCCAGTGAAGCTCAATGCAGACTGGAGGAACAGCACCTCATCTTCCGACTAGGCACTTTACAGCCTTCCGAACTTAACATTGAGTTTGATAACTTCAGATCATTAACTCTCTCCTCCATCCTCACCCCTTTTTATCCCCCTTTTTCCTATATTCATTTTTATTTTTTTATTTTTTCGTTCCACTTATTTTCATTATTATTATTTTTAAGTTTTATTTCCATTTTTATTCATTGTTTTATCCCCAGCTTTTAGCCCATTTTAGATCCTTTTTCCCACCACCATCCCCTCTCCCCACCCCAACCCCACTAGGGCAATCTGTCACTCTCCAGAGTGCTTACCCTGGTCCAGCCATTATCACATTCTGCTTTCCACTTTTAATGTCACCATTAGCACCTCCTTTAGCCAGCACCACCACTATTAACAACTGGTTTGGTTTGTTGGTGTCCTGAGCCAACACCTTTTGTTTATGACATTTTTTGCAATCTCTCCTTTGCCTCCACCTACTTGCAGGCCTTCTATCCAGCTTCACCTGTTCCATCCCCCCCCCCCCTTAAAGAGTATATATCTCATCAAAAGAGATTATCTGGTCATTACCATGTTGCTGTTTCTGGGATCTTGCGCGCAAAGTGCCCACTCTGTTTCCTACAAGAGTGATGACATTTCTAACAGTGCTTCATTGGCTGGAAAGCACTCTGGGATGTTCAGAGTCATTAAAGGTGCTAGTCTTTCTTCCGGGCTTGCGTCCTAGATCAGCATCTCACCAGGTTGTGACAATCTGATGAATACTGGGGTCCGTACTGCAAGGCTCTGCTCTCACCAGCGATTTGCTGGTGGGTGAACTAGGGTGGTGGTCTGCACGTCTGGTTTGTTGGTGTCCTGAGCCAATTATTGATCCCTCGCCTAACAATCACTAAAACCGATTAGCTGGTCACACTGCCACTTGCTGTGCGCAAACTGGCTGCTGTGTTCCCTACGTTTGCCACAGTTACCACACTTTGGGGGGGAGGAAAAGAGCTCACCGTGTCTGCTGGCTGGTTTCCATCCACAGTCTCGGTGACGGTAGAGGATGCGCTCGCTGCTTCCGCCATTGCGCTGCGCTCAATCTCTCGCTCCATTCAAGCTCTCGGCTGGGGTGAAAGTTTCTGCGGCACTGTGCCCAACTGCAACAGGTGGGAGGCGAGGCCTGAATTCAGCGCTGAAGAGGCTCCGGAAAAGCTGAACCCTGTCGAAGAGATTGAGGGAAAGAACGCAACACACTGAACCAACCTTGACGGGAAATGTAGCTGGATCTTAATGCAGGCTTCAAATTGATCATGTGCACAGGACACAATGCAATTATCAGCAGACAGCCATCAGAAAAAAAAATCAGCCACGTCACCATTTAGAATGAGCAGCTTTCTCAGTGTAGTGATTATACTGCCAGGAATCAGCTGAGCTTATTTCTACACTCCACCCATGGAAGGACCTATTCTATCTCCAATATTTTTAACACCTTGCATTTGACTGCACTAAAATTCGTTGGACGCTGTTGATCTCTTTAATAAAAAAATCTTGGCTCCCCTCAACTCAGTGTGGGTTTAACATTCAGCTTACCATTCTAGTCACATTAATTAATAATTAACTTTCAGTCTCTCTCTTTATAATAGCATTATCTGTTTGTGGGATCATATATTGCAGTTTGGTTTATAAGTGACTATTACCTCCAAGTTATGAAAGACACTAGAGCAGAGTTTCCACTTTGGACACAAGAATTAGCAGGAGTAGACCATTTGGCTCATCAAGCCCACTCCTCTATTCAATATGATCATGGATGATCTTCTGTCTGGTCTCCACTTTCCTACCCACTCCCCGTTTCCCTTGATCTCTTGGGTGAGCAAAATCCTGTCTCACCCAGTCTTAAATGTATTCAACCACGGAGCATTCCGGAGCAGAGAATTCCAAAGATTCACAAACCTTCGAGTGAAGAGATTTCTCCTCATCTTGGTCCTAAGACTAAGACTGTGTGCCCCACATTCCAGATTCACCAGTCGAGGGAAAACAGCCTCTCAGTGTCTGCCCTGTCAAACCCCTTCAGGATCTTCTAAGTTTCAATAACCTCAGTTCTTATTCTTCTAAATGCCAGAGAGTATTGAACTCAGCAGCTCATCAGAGGGACAACCCTCTCATCCCAGGGACCAACCTAGACAGTCTTCGCTGTCAGAATCAAGGTACTGGGGGAAAATGGAGCTGACTTTCTGAGGCGTGCTTCAAGTTTACACCAAAACAGGTTTGCCTAAATACAGACATAAGATCTTCTATGAACCAGCACTAACAGTCAGCATGATTATTCACTTATTTTCATCTGTGTTAAAATGTGCATTTAAGAGTGGCAGCCTGCTGTAGTTTTATTAGTGCAGATGAAAATGGTTTTATCACAAAAAAAAAGCACTGAATTCAGAGTATTGTTACAGCACAGAAGGAGGCCATTCGGCCCGTCATTTCTACAATGGCTCTCCGCAAGAGCAATACACCTAGTGCCATTCCCCTGCCTTCTCCCCGTAGCCCTGCACATTCTTCCAGTTCAGCTAACAATCCAATTCCCCTTTGAAAGCCTCGATTGAACCTGCCTCCACCACACTCTCAGGCAGCGCCTTCCAGATCCTAACCGCTCGCTGCGTTCTCCTTCCTTCCAGCAGTGGGAACAGTTTCTGTCCAGGCTCCTCATGATTTTGAACACTTCTATTAGATTGCCTCTCAACCTTCTCTTCTCCAAGGGGAGCAGTTCCAACTTCTCCAATCCATCCATGTAACTGAAGCCCCTTGTGAATTTTCATGAATCTTTTTAAAAATGAGTGAATAAACCAGTTTTAAAATTGCTAACTTAAAAACTGAATATTTATTAGTTTCACTGGTTTATATTAGTTGGCCTCTTAGTAAGTGAAATATCTTTTAATATACAAAAAACTTTTACAGCACAGCTGTCTAGAAAAAGGAATTTAATTTAAAGAGCACCTCAAACAGCCATGGTATGGAAAACTCACCGCCCTCATTACCTCAATCAGGAGGCGCGGCCAGTTCTGTTGGTGAGATGGCTTCGGGCAAAGTGATTTGTAAACTGGGTTAAGGATCATGGAGACCAGATTTACACTCGATGGAACTTGCATTGAAAACCCCCCCGATCGTTTGCACTAACTGGCCAATAAGACAGCGCAAACTAGCAAAAGCTTCACGGCAAGTGCCTCGGCACCTTTCTGTTCAGAAGTCCCATATCTTCGATGGGTTCGACAGCACTAATCGCACCTCCATTAAGTGACAACATGTCAAAGGGATTGCCCATTTCATGTGTCAGCCATGGATGGTTCAGTGGGCAACGCTCTCCCATCTGAGTCAGGAGGTTGTTGTTGTAGTATAAAGGGTGAACAGATGGGATATGCTAATGTATGACGTAGATGATGATGTACTGCTGGCATCAGTTGGTCACATATCAGACTCGAGAGAGAGAGAGAGAGAGAACGAGCTTGGAATCATGCCTGGCAGCAACGTGCCAACTCTGTAACCAGCTTAGAAGTGTTAAGCAGATACCAGAGTATGTCTACAGTCTGGCTATGAGCTATGTCCCACAACCAGACAGAAGGACACATCTCAGAAGAGTGGGTTCAAGTCCTACTCCAGAGACTTGAACACAAACATCTAAGCTGACACTCCAGTGCAGTACTGAGGGAGAACCGTGTGTCAGAGGTGTCGTCTTTCAAATGAGGCATTAAACCGTGGGGACGCCTGCCCTCTTAAGGTGGACAGAAAAGATCCAGCGGCCACTATTTTGAAGGGGAGCAGAGGAGTTCTCCCCAGTGTCCGGATCAATGTTTATCCCTCAATAAACATCACTGGGAAAAAAAGTTAATTATCTGGTCATTACCACTTTGCTGTGCGCAAAATTGACAGTCTTCGGTGGCTATAATGAAGTACTTTGAAACATGAGGAGGACAAGGAAGGTGCTGCAGAAATACAAATCTGTCCTTTATTCACTACACTTCCATGCAAATGGCTACTTTATTCTCCATTCCCCGGTGATAAAGGCCAAGAAACCATTTGCCTTCCCAATTACTTGCTATAATTGCATGTTGATTTTTTGCATTTCATGTACAAGGACGCCCAGGTCCCTCTGTACCGCAGCGTCCTGCAGTCCCTCCCATTTGAATAATATTCTGCCTTTCCATTCTTCCTGGCAAAATGGACAACCTCACATTTCCCCACATTATACTACATCTACCAAATTTTTGCCCACGCACTCAGCCTATCTATATCTCTTTGCAGGCTCTGTGTCCTCCTCACAACTTGCTTTCCTGCCTATCTTTGTACCATCAGCAAATTTGGTTACAAGACCCTCCCAATCTTTAGACTTACAGAACAATGTTGCCAAAAGACAAAGTAAAGTCTCTTCTTTTTAAATCTAATACTATCCTAATTTCTCTCGTCCACCACATTAGCAGCACTTTTCCTCAAGGGAACGTGCAATCATTGAGAATTATGAATTATTTCTTTTTAAGTATTCGCCATTGCTGATCTACAATCATATTCTTTACCATGAGGTTACTAATTACTTTTTTTAAGTTCGCTCATGGGATGTGGGTGTCACTGGCTAGGCCAGCATTTATTGCCCGTGACAATACTGGGTCTAAAATAACCTATTCCCTAGTTGTTTCCTCAACACAACATAATAGAAAATTGCTTGAACGCATGCTGCAAGCTCGTCCTCCAAACTGTTTTTGCCAATTTGGCTTGTCGAGTGTTATGAAGATGAAGGTCCCCCGGGATTATTGCACTGCCCTGTAACAATGTTCCTTTAATTTCCTGTCTAACACAATGGTCACTCGTAGACGCCCCAGAAACTTCTCCCACCCGTGTTTTCTGCCCTCTGCTATTTCACAGCTCCACGTTCTGATTTTCTAAATTAAGATCCTTTCTCGCAACTGTCTTTATCTCATCCTTTATCATCACCTCCCTCCAACTACACTTTTCATTTTGCTTTTCTTTTCTAAAAGTCAAGCACCTCAGCCTTGGTCACCCTGCAATCATGACTCAGTAATAACTACTAGGTCCAGTTATCTCCATTTGTGCCAATAATTCGCCCATTGTGGTACGAAATCTAATCTGCTCATCGTGTACTCAAATACGGCGTGTTTAATGTTAACTTTTTACAATTTTTCCCTGATGCTGTCTTTCAAACCCTGTTATTATGGTTATACTCTCTGGACCTTCTTGCCACAATCAGCTAGATTTTACACAAATTGTTGGCCTCCTCTAAAGCCTTGACTTTCCTATTCAGCATTTAAATTTACTCTTATTTTTGTGCTCAAGTCGTTAAGTGGGGCTTGAACCCAGAACCTTCTGAATCAAAAGGTGATTGGGAAGGCAAAACTGCTGCCCACTGAGTGTGAGCTGTGGCTCAGTTGTTAGCTCTCTCACCTGAGTCTGAAAGTAACAGGTTCAAAGCCCACTCCAGGACTTAAGCACAAAAAAATCAAGGCCGACACTCCCAGTCCAGGACTGAGCAAGCGCTGCACTGCCAGAGGTGCTGTCTTTCGAACAAGATGTCAAACTGAAGCCCCATCTGCTCTCCCAGATGGACTTGAAAGATCCCATGGCAATATTTCGAACAAGAGTAGGCGAGTTCCCCCCAGTGTCCCAGACAATATTTACCCTTCAATCAGCATCACAAAAACAGGCTATCTGGTCATTAAAACGTTGTTTGTGGGAGCTTGCTGTGCACAACTTGGCCGCTGCATTTCCCAAATTAAAACAGTGGCAATACTTCAAAAGGTACTTCATTGGCTTTAAAGCACTATAGATATCTGGTAGTCATGATAGGTTCTATATGAATGCAAGTCTTTCTTCCTTAACTGACCCCACTCTCCTCCTTATAAGCTTAAAGTCCTAGTTATCTGATTTGCCAGGGCACTGGACCCTTCCCGGTTTAAGTGGAGTCTGTCCCAATGGTACTGGTACCAGTGGCACATGAATCGAAATCCATTACTCCCTCAAACCACTTTTTAGCTTTACGATCATACATATGGACATGTAAATTAGGGGCAGGAGTGGACCACTCGGCCCCTCGAGCCTGCTCCACCATTCAATGCAATCGCGGCTGATTATTGTAGCCTCAACTCCACATTCCTGCCTGCCCCCACTAACCTTTCACCCCCTTATTAATCAAGAATCTATCTAGCTCTGCCTTAAAAATATTCAAAAACTCTGCTTCCACCACCTTTTGAGGAAGAGAGTTCCAAAGACTCACAACCCTCACGAGAAAAAAATTCTCATCTGTCTTAAATAAGCGACCCTTTATTTTTAAACAGTGACCCCTAGTTCTAGATTCTCCCACAAGAGGCAGCATCCTCTCCACATCCACCCTGTCAAGGCCCCTCGGGATCTTAAAGGTTTCACTCAAGTCACCCTTTCTCTTCTAAACTCCAGTGGATACAAGCCTAGCCTATCTAACCTTTCCTCATAAGACAACCCACCCATTCCTGGTATTAGTCTAGTAAGCCTTCTCTGAACCGCTTCTAATGCATTTCCATCCTTCCTTAAATAAGGAGACTAGTACTGTACACAGTACTCCAGATGTGGTCTCACCAGTGCCCTGAAGGATAACCTCCCTACTTGTGTATTCAATTCCCCTCACAATAAATGATAACATTCTACTAGCTTTCCTAATTACCTGCTGTCCTGTACATTAGTCTTTTGCAGCTCATTCTGAATCTCAGAGCTCTACCACTTCTCACCATTTAGATAATATGCTTTTTTATTTTTCCTGCCAAAATGGACAATTTCACATTTACCCACATTACACTCCCTTTGCCAGACCTTTGCCCACTCACTCAACCTACGTCACTTTCTAGCCTCCTTACGTCCTCTTCACAACTTACTTTCCTGCCTATCATTGTGTCATCAGCAAATTTAGCAACCATACCTCAAGTTTCTTTACCTAACTCATTTATATAAATTGTAAAAAGTTGAGGCCCCAGCACTGATGTCTGTGGCAAACCACTCATCACATCCTGCCAGCCCGAAAAAGACCCATTTATGGTTACCCTGTTTCCTGTTAGCGAGCCAATCTTCTACCCACCCCCTACACTGTGAGCTTTTATTTTCTGCCATAACCTTTGATGTGGCACTTTATCAAATGCCTTCTGGAAATCCAACCGGTACATCCACCGGTTCCCCTTTGTCCACAGCAAAAGTGACTCCTTCAAATAATTTCAATAAATTGGTTAAACATGATTTCCCTTTTACAAAACCATGTTGACGCTGTCTGATTGCCTTGAATTTTTTTTTAAGTGCCCTGCTATAAAATCTCTAATAATAGCTCCTAACATTTTCCCTTTGACAGATGTTAGGCTAACTGACCTGTCGTTTCCTGCTTTCTGTCTCCCTCCCTTTTTGAATAAAGGAGTTATATTTGCTATCTTCCAGTCTAATGGAACCTTCCCCGAATCCAAGGAGTTTTGGAAAATTGAAACCAACGCATCAACCATCTCACTAGCCACTTGTTCCAAGACCCTAGGATGAAATCTATCCGGATCTGGGGATTTGTTAGCCCGCAGCTCCAACAATTTGCTCAATACCACTTCTCTAATGATTGTAATTTTCCTGAGTTCCTCCCTCCCTTCCATTCCCTGATTTACAGCCATTTCTCGGGTGTTACTAGTATCCTCTATAGCTTGCTTCCAGTCACAAAGAGATGCTCTTAACTCTGGAACCGAGCAGGCTACACAACTTTCAGGACTCCCAGTTGCGGCTGCACAGAACAACATCCATTCCCCCCTAACTAAGCTTCCCCCAACACATCCCTTTTCATTCCTGCCCACTTGATGGTCTTCTGTACCACGGTGCCTTGGTCAATCTGCCCATCACCCCTGTTGTCCTTGTTCTCATCCACACTGGCACCAAGCACCTCGATCCTGTTGGACAGGGGCAAAGGCTGAGGCTCCTTCAGTGCTGTATCTGCGTACCCCTTACCTGCCTGAGTCACAGTCAAATCCTCCTGGATGCCTGGCCACCAAACAAATCTCAACCACTGCCTCATGCCTAAGGGGCGCGACTGCCTCCTGGATCAAAACATCCAGGTAACTCTTCCGCTCTCTCACACATCGAATTGAATGCATTTTGGACTCCAGCTCAACGACTCTGAACCAAAAATTTCTCGAGTTATAGACACTTAGTGCAGGTGTAATCCCCAATCTCACTGTTCTCCACAAACTCTTACATGCTGTAGATGTGGAACACTGCCATCTCTGTTCAACTTGATTTTCTGAATTTATTTAATTGATTCACTAAGTTAATTTTAAACCAATCAATTTAATTAAAGGAGCAGCTCCTACCCCCTCTGCACCGAATTCACACACTTGCCAAGTTCTCAGCTTCCCACTCAGTTAATGCTGCAATCTGCAGTTACACTTTGGGCTAAGGAGTTCAGCTTGGGGTTGACCAGGAAGGCGAGCTTCAGTCTGAGATGGTGACCAGGGCTGGGATGGGATCAGGGTACAGACATTGAGGAGGGGAGCCAAAGGAAATGGCGCTCGTCTTCCCAATTTTGAACTTGAGAGAAAATGGTGGCTCATCTAAGACTGGACGGTAAACAGGCAGTCTGACAACACAAAAGGCAGTAGTGGAATGAGAGTGCTGGGGGAGTAGAGCTTAGTGTCGTATGTGCACGTGTAGGAACTGATCCCATGTCATCAAAGGGAAGCAGGTAGGCCAGGAAGCAGCGTCTTATGGACTTGAAATGTTAACTTTGTGTCTCTCTCTACAGATACTGTCAGACCTGCTGAGTTTTTCCAGCATTTTCTGTTTTTGTTGCAGGTTTCCAGCATCCGCAGTATTTTGCTTTTAGACCAGGAAGAACACTCCATCGTTAACAGTGCAGGTCAGGGGTTCCCAAACTGTGGGTTATGACCTCCCCAGTGGGGTTGCGGGACAGGATTTTGGGATCACGAACTCCAAAGCAGCAATGGGGTCTGTGGAGCTTGGACTGAGTTTTGACAGCTGCCAGGCCCCTTTAAATGTCTGTGTTTTTTTTCTGTTGGTGGGCGTGACTTAACCATCTGTTCGCCAAACCCTGATTGCTGCTGCAACCACAGCCTCTAAAAAGGTGGGACTTCACTTTCTTCAAGGCAAAACCAGCAGTTCTAAACACCACCCCCACCTCCGCCCAATGAACAAATACTGCCCCCCCCCACCCCCCCCCCCCAGTCTACTGAACAACTCTCTAACATGGCCCCTCCCCCATCTTCCGGGCCAACAACTCTCCAATTTTCACTCTGGGGGTCACGCAAAGACTGAGACATTAAAATGGAGTCACACCGGGACAAAGTTTGGGGAGCACTGGTGTAGGAGCTGGAAGAGAAACCATTACTGGAGATCTTCTGTCTATCGTTTGATAGCTAAAATGGGACCAAGCCTAGGCCAGTCCCACTGAGCCGGATATTGGGGTCAGGATGGAGTGGGCGAGGTCGAGGAGGGAAAAAAAATCGACGTGGTCAAAGCTGTGGAAGATATCCTTTGCGATTCAGGTCCAGTGCTACGGCAGGGTTGAAACACCCTGACGGGGCAGATTCAAAACATGGATGGGCACGGATTTGAGTTGTCAAGGGCTTGGGAGAAGAAAGGGAGGTTGGGTGCAGGGCAGTAATGCGCCGGGAATACTGCTCAGGGTGCTTTTTTTTATTCTTTCAGGGGACGTGCGCATCACTGCCAGGGCCAGCATCTGTTGCCCATCCCTAACAGCTCTTGAACCGAGTGGCTTGCTGGCCATTTCAGAAGACAGTTAAGATGTTGTTCTGAAGTCACATGTAGGCCAGACCGGGTAAGGATGACAGATTTCTACAAGGGATAACGACCAGGATAGGAGAACGTAAAGGTCTTACTCAGAATTAGTGCATCAAAGGTGGTGGTGAGGGAGCAGTTGAACAGATTGACAGCTACAGAAGTTTTGTTTAAATTCTTTCAAGGGAGTAGCTGTCACTGGCAAGTCCAGCATTTGTTGTCCATCCCTAATTGCCCTCGAGAAGGTGGTGGTGCGCCGCCTTCTTGATCCTTTGCAGTCCATGTGATCTAGGTATACCCAGTGTTGTTAGGGAGGGAGTTCCAGCATTTTGAACCAATGACTGGGAAGGAATGGCGATATAGTTCCAAGTCAGGATGGTATGTTGCTTGGAAGTGGTAGTTCCTATGTATCTGCTGCCCTTGCCCTTTGTAAGGTGCTGTCAAAGAAGCCTTGGTGAGCTTCTGCAGTGCATCTTGTAGTTAGTACACACTGCTGCCACTGTGCATCAGTGGTGGAGGGAGTGAATGTTGAAGGTGATGGATGGGGTGCCAATCAAGCGGGCTGCTTTGCCTGGATGGTGTTGAGCTTCTTCAGTGCTGTTGGAGCTGCACAGATCCAGGTAAGTGGAGAGTATTCCACCACACTCCTGACCTATGCCTTGTAGATGGTAGATAGGCTTTGGGGAATCAGGGGGTGAGTTACTTGCCACAGAATACCCATCGTCTGACCTGGTCTTATAGCCGCGGTAGTTATATGGCTGGCCCAGTTCAGTTTCTGATCAATAGTAACCCCAGGATGTTGATGGTATATTGGTTACTGGAAGGCCAAAGGCTGGGAAAAGCAGGGACTACAGTCAGCTGCATAGTTTGGGAAAGTCTCAGACTTTCAGTGAAGGAGTCTATGGAAAAGGGTGGGGGGCGGGGGGCAACAAACAACAGCAGAACAGAGAAAAGGGAGACCAGTAACTAAAGGTGTAAGGGGACAGGGAAGCAGGAAGGGAACTGAATGTTAGCAGAACATAGGAACTGAAGGAGGGAGGCCCTTCAACCCCTTGAGTCTGCCCCACCATTCAGTAAGATCATAGCTGATCTGTACCTCAACTCCATAACCTTTCATAACCTTATTCAACTTCCTAACTTCCATCCTAAATGGCTTGACTAATTTAAAGGTGATGCCTCTGAGATAGCTGTCCTCATCTAATTCTGGCCCCTTGATCATCCTGATTTTAATTGCTCCATCATTAATGGCCGTTCCTTCAGCTGTCTGGGTTCCAAGCTCTGGAATTCCTTCCCTAAACCTCTCTTCCTTTCAGGTGCTCCTTAAAACCCATCCCTATGATCAAACTTCTCGGCCATCTGCCCTAATAGCGTCACACGTGGCTTGGTGTCAAATATTGCTCTACAACATTCCTATGAAGTGACGTGGGCTATTTTTTATGTTAAAGATACTATGCAAATGTAAGTTGTTCTGTCATTCCCTTCTTCCACTCGAGGAAACAGTCACTCTCTATCTACCAGCAAATCCTTTTAACATTTGAAACATCCCATTATTTCTTTTAAAAATAATCAAGGAAATGCAAGCCATTTTATGCAGTCCTTCTTCAAAACCTGGTAGCATTCTGATGAATATGCACCTCAAGCCTAATTATTGAAACATATAAGATCCTGCGGGGACTTGATAGGGTAAATACCGGGAGGGTGTTTTCACTCGCGGGAGAGAAAAGAACTATGGGGCACGGTTTAAGAATAGGAGGTCTCCCTTTTAAGACTGAGATGAGGAGAATTTCTTTCTCTTAGATGGTCAGTAAGTCTGTGGAATTCTCTTCCCCAGAGAGCAGTGGAGGCTGGGTCATTGAATATATTCAAGGTTGAGTTAAGGACAGATTTTCAATAGCCAAGGGGGTCAAGGGCTCTGGGGGCAGGTAGCAAAATTTGAGACCACAACCAGATCAGCCATGATCTTACTGAATGGCAAAGCAGGCTTGAAGGCTGAATGGCCTACTCCTGTTCCTAAGCCCTATGTTCCTATACCCTTCCTGAGATGTGGTGCCCAAAAGAGATATGCAATCTGATCGCTGTGTTTAAAATGTTGTAAATCTAAGGTATATATTACCTGTCACTCTATTATATAGTTATATTAGTTGGTTCATACAATCGTGGAACGATACAACACAGAAGAAAACCTTTCGGCCCATCGTCCCTGTGCTCGCTCTTTGAAAGAGTTATCCAGTTAGTCTTACTCCTCCCCTTTTTCCCTGTGCTTTTTAAGTATTTATCCAATTCCCTTTTGAAAGCTACTACTGGATCTGCTTCCACCGCCCTTTCAGATGACGCATTCCAGATCACAACAACTGTGTAAAAAAAATGTCCTCATGTTGCGACTGGCACTGTGTGTCCTCTTCTTACGGATCTTTCTGCCACTGGGAACTGTTCATCCATATTTACACTATCAAAACCTTTGACTGCTTTTGAACACTTCTGTCAAATCTTCCCTTAACCTTCTCTGCTCAAGGAGAACAACTCCAGCTTCTCCAGTCTCCATGTAACTGAAGTCCTTCATCCCTGGTATGATCCCAGTAAATGTCTTCTGCATTCTCTCTTAAGGTCTTACAGCCTTCCTAAAGTATGGTGCCCAGAACTAGCTACTACATTTCAGTTGGGTCTTTTGTCTTATAAAAAAACAGCTTGGCATAAAAAAAATTTAGTACTCGATGCCTCCATCTATAAAGCCAAAGATCCTGTATGCTTTTTTATTTCAAACAGCATTTTCAACTTATCCTGCCACCTTCAAAGGCTTGTATATGTACATCCCCCTCTGTTCCTACAATCCTCTTTACAATTGTACCATTTTGTTTGTATTGCCTCTCATTCTTCCTGCTAAAATGCATCACTTCATACTTCTCTGCATTAAGTTCACTTGCCATGTGTCTGCCCATTTCACCAATCTATGTACTGCTGAATATCCTACTCATGTTTTACCACATTTCTGAACTTTGTGCAATCTGCAAACATTGAGATTGTGCCCTTTATGGCAAAGTCCAGGTCATCAATACATATCAAAAAGACCAGTGGTCCCAATACCAACTTCTACGGTAAACTTTTCTCCAGTCCAAAAAACAACCATTCGCCATTACTCTGCTTTCTGTCCCTTCGCTAATTTTGTTTCCACACTGCCACTGTCCGTTTCATCCCATGGGCTTTGTTATTGCTAACAAATATACTACATGATACTTTATCAAAACGCCTTTCCAAAGTCTACATACTCACCAATCGTATTATCCACATCAACTCCCTCCATTAATTCCAAGAGCTCAATCGGGTTTGTCAAACAGGGTCACAGTATACAAATTGAGTAACATTAATCTATTTATGACCTGCTTCTCTCTATTATACATTTTATATGTATAATAATTATTATATCATTACTGTCTATGGTATAACATAAATTATATTCTCTCCTGTAAATTAGTGTTACCTGATCCTCTCAATTATACAATGTCTATTAGTTGGATCATATCATTACATTAATTTACAGCTAATAATTATATATTACGTATGTATTACCTGCTCTCCTGTTATAGTAATAGTTATATTATAGAATTATATAAATTTACAGAATATGATATAGATTGTCTCTATTATTAAGTACATCATATTGCAGTCTTTTTATATTAATTTTCAAAAGAGTATTGTGTGTATTATCTCTTCCTCTCTGTTAAAATGCATGCTAGTTTTATTATAGCATTCCTAAATTTACTGGAGATAATATATGTATTATCTATCCCTCTCTGTTATAAAGCAAATTATATTACAATTTGTTATGTCACATTCGTTTACAGGTGGAAATGTATGTTCATGCATTTATTACCTGTGTCCCACTCACACTGCCTCCATATTCCAGACGTTTCCCTGTAGCCTGGCCCCGGTACGTCGCCTATCTAATTCCTCCGACTCCATTTCCTGTTCCGCCCGATTGTTCATCTTTCCGGTCCGGACTTTCCGGACTCCCCACCGCTGTCGCAGCAAGGGCGCGGCGCCATCTTTGATGCAGGTCATGCGGCGGCGCCATATTGGTTAAAGTGCGAGGGCGGGGAGGGGGGAGGGAGCACTCCTGGCCGCCATGTTTGAGTCAGGAAAACTGGGCCCCGTCTTGACTGTTGTGGCATTCAGGTCGAGCAATGCAAAGCCATGGGAAGCAGTTGGAACTGGCAACCAAGAGGAAGGGAAAAGGGTGAATGAGCCAGAACAACAACTAGATCCCCCTTTTTTCCAATAATTTATATAGATTTTTCTTTTCCCACCAATTTGCATTATTTTTAAGTGTATTTCCATCCATTGTTTTATCTCTACCTTTTAGCCTATTTCAATCCCTTCCCTTCACCCCACCCCCACTAGGGCTATCTGTACCTTGCTCGGCCTGCTTTCTACCCTTAATTATCACATTCCTTAGATAATATCACCACCTTCAACACCTCTTTGTCCTTTTGTCTATGACATCTTTTCGTTATCTCCACCTATCACTGGCCTCTATCCAGCTCTACCTGACCCACCACCCCCTTAAACCAGCTTATATTTCACCTCTTTTCTATATTTACTTAGTTCTGTTGAAGGGTCAGACAGACTCGAAACACTAACTGTGTTCCTCTCCGCAGATGCTGTCAGACCTGCTGAGTTTTTCCAGGTATTTTTATTTTTGTTTTAGATAAATGGAAGCTCTTCAGTCTCAAATATAGAAATGGCCCATATACCTCAATGTACAAAAACAAAGTGTTATACAGCACATTTAAGATTATAAAGCTCTTCACAGCAGTGTTGTAAACCGAGGGTTGATACTGAGCCACATAAGGACTCTTTAGTATTGCTGAAAAAAGAGACATGTCAAAGTGTTTCATCTGCACTCTTCAGGACACTTCGCAAGAATACCAATATAGGGGGAGGATAACAATTTATGCTGTGTGGTTGGTTGGCAAGTGGACTCTGATTGGTAGAGGTGTTGCCATGGGCAATGCACCAGTGTTGGTGACTGACAGTTAACTGCCAAGTATTGTTTGAAATTTATAACAGGCAGAGTCACAGAATTATTACAGTGCAGAAGGAGGCCATTGGGCCCATCATGTCTGCACCAGCTCTCCAAATAAGCATCACGACTTAGTGCCATTCTCCTGCTTTTTCCCCATGCCCTTGCACATTGTTTCGCTTCAAATAATCATCTATTGTCCTCTTGAATGCCTTGATTGAACTTGCCTCCACCACACTTCCAGGCAATGCATTCCAAACCCGAACCACTCGCTGGTGTGAAAAGTTTTTTCTCACATCACATTTGCTTCTTTTGCAAATCAAGTTAAATCTGTGCCCTCTCGTTCTCGATCCCTTGATGAGCGGGCAGTTTCTCCCTATCTGCTCTATCCAGCCCCCTCATGATTTTGAACACCTCTATCAAATCTCCTCTTAGCCTTCTCCTCTCCAAGCAGAACAATCCCAACCACTCCAACCTATCTTCTGCACTCTCTCCAATATGATCACACCCTTCCTATAGTGTGGCACCCAGAACTCTACACAATACTCTAGCTGAGAGCTAACTAGTGTCTTATATAAGCTCAGCATAACCACTCTGTTCTGTATTCTATGCCCTTATTAATAAAACCCTGGATACTGTATGCTTTGTTAACTGCTCTTTCCACCTGCTCTGCCACCTTCAATGATCTATGCACATATACACCTATGTCTCTGTGTTCCTGCACACCCTTAAGAATTGTACCCCTTATTTTATATTGTCTTTCCTTGTTCTTCCTACCAAAATGAATCACCTCACACTTCTCCACACTGAACTTCATCTGCCACCTATCTGCCCACTCCACCAACCTGTCTATGTCCTTATGAAGTTCTACACTGTCCTCAGCTTACAATGCTTTCAAGTTTTGTATCATCCGCAAACTTAGAAATTGTCCCTGGCACACCAAATCTAGATCATTGATATATATCTGAAAAAACAAGGGTCCCAATACCAACCCCTGGGAAACTCCAAACCTTCCTCCAGCACAAAAAATATCCATTGACCATTACTCTCTGTTTCCTATTACTCAGCTAATTTTGTATCTATTTTGTTGCTACTGTCCTTTTTATTACATGAGCTATCACTTTTCTCACAAGGCTTTTGTACTGTATTGGATGCCATTTGAAAGTTCATGTACACCACATCAACAGCATTACCCTCAGAAACTCTCTCTGTTACCTCTTCAAAAAATTCCAGCAAGTTAGTTAAACATGATTTCCCCTTTAGAAACCCATGCTGGCTCTTCCTAATCGGCGCACATTTTTCCATGTGACTACTAATTCTATCTTGAATAATTTTCTCCAGAAGCTTCCCCACCGCTGAAGTTAAGCTAACTGGTCTGTAATTGCTGGGCTTATCCTTACAACCATTTTTGAACAAGAGCGTAATGTTTGCAATTCTCCAGTCCTCTGGCACCTCCCCTGAGTCTAGGGAAGACTGAAAGATTATGGCCAGTGCCCCTGCAATTTCCACTCTTACTTCCTTCAATATCCTTGGATGCACCTCATCTGGTCCCGGTGCCTTGTCAACCTTAAGTACCGACATTTCCACCTTATCAATTTTAAACCCTTCCAGTGACAAGAGTTTCCTCCTCTGTCACCGTAGCCTCGGTAGCATCTGCTTTCTTGGTAAAGACAGATGCAAAGTATTCATTTAACACCTCAACCATGCCCTCTACCTCCATGTGCAAATCCCCTTTTTGGACTCTAATCAGCCCTACCATCTTTTACCATCCTCTTACTATTTATGTGCCAATAAACTTTGGGATTCCCCTTTATGTTGGCTGTCGGTCTTTTCTCATGATCCCTCTTTGTTTCTCTTATTTGCTTTTTCACTTCCCCTCTGAAACTTCTGTATTCCATTTGATTCTCAATTGTATTTTCTACCTGACCCCTGTCATCAGCACCTTTTTCTTCTTTATCTTAATTTGTATCTTCTTTTCATCCAGGGAGCTCTGGATTTGTTTGCCCTACTTTTCCCTTTTGAGGGAATATAACTTGACTGTGCCTGAGCCATTTCTTCTTTGAAGGTAACCCATTGTTCAGCTACTGTTTTTCCCGTCAACCTTTGGTTCCAGTCTATCCAGCCCAGCTCCGTTCTTGCCCCATTGAAGTTGGCTCTCCCCCAGTTAATTACTCTTACTCTGGATTGCACATTGTCCTTTTCTACCATCATCCTAAGCCTTACGATACAATGATCACTGTCTCCTAAATGTTCCCCCACTGACATTTGGTCTACTCGGCCCATCTCATTTTTAAGAATCAGGTCTAACAGTGCGTCCTTCCTTGTTGGACTGGACACATACTGCTGTAGAAAATTCTCCTGAACACAACCTAGGATGTCTTGTCCCTCTCCGCCCTTTACACTACCACTGTCCCAGTCTATATTCGGGTAAATCCCCTCAATATAACCACTCTACGATGTTTGCATCTCTCTGTAATTTCCCTGCAGATTTGTTCCTCTACATCCTTCCCACTAGTTGGCGGTCTATAGACTACATTGAGCAATGTAATTGCACCCTATTTGTTCCTTAGCTCTAGCCAAATTGATTCTGTCCTTGAAACCTCTGGGACATCCTCTTTCTCCAGCATGCAATGCTCTCCTTGACCAATACCGCCACCCCTCCTCCTTTCCTTCCTTCCCTATCTTTTCTGAACATCCAGGAATTTTAACACCTAGTCCTGCCCTTCCTTGAGCCCGTCTCTGTTATCGCCACAATATCATAATTCCACATGGCAATCTGCGCTTGTAACTCCCCAATCTTATTTACTATATTGCATGCATTCACATACATGCACAGTAACCCCGATTTATACTTCATGACTTTCTCCCTTACTCCGACTTCACCTATTAACTTACTATTCTCAAAGTGCCAACTGTCTCTCCCAGTATTTTGTGCACCCTGGTATTCCTCTCTAATACTCTCTCCTAGTTCCTACACCCCTACTGAGTTAGTTTAAAGCCCTCCCCTCGCCCCAACAACAGCACTAGCAAAACATCCCTCAAGGAACTCAGTCCAGGCTCTATTCAGGTGCAACCCGTCCGGCTTGTACAGATGCCATCTCTCTCAGAGCCAGTCCCAGTGTCCCAGGAATCTAAAGCCCTCCCTCCTGCACCATCTTTCCAGCTACATATTCATCTGCCTTACCTCCCTATTTCTGTACTCACTTGCATGTGGCACTGGAATTAATCCAGCGATAACTACATTTGAGGCCCTGCTTGTTAATTTTTGACCTAACTCCCTAAATTCTGATTGCAGGACCACATCACCTAAGTCATTGGTAACAATGTGGACTACGATCTCTGGCTGATCACCCACCTTCCAGTAGAATGTCCCACAGCTGCTCGGTGACATCCTCGATCCTGGCACCAGGGAGGCAACATACCATCCTGGAGTCATGTCTAAGGCTGCAGAAACGTCTATTTGTTACCCTAGCTAATGAATCCCCTATCACTATAGCTCTCCCACTCTTCTTCCTCCCCTCCTGTATAGCCAAGCCGCTCATGGTGCCACAAACTTGGCTCTGACTGCACTCCTCTCAGGAACTAATGCCATTACCAGTATCCAAAACAGAAAACCGATTTGCGTGTGGGATCCCAGGGGACTCCTGTACTACCTGCCTGGTTCTCTTGGACAGCCTGGCGGTCACCCATTCCCTTTCTGCCTGCATTCTCCTAGCTGAATGTGCCATCCACGTAGCTCTCAGCCTCACGGATGCACCACAGTGACTCCAACCGCCGCTCGAGCCCTGAAACCCAGAGCTCAAGCTTCTGTAGCTGGCAGCACTTCCTGCACACGAGGTCGTCTAGGACACCGGCAGTGTCCACAACTTCCCACTTATTACAGGACACACATTCCACATGACCAAGCTGTCCTGCCATGCCTTAACTTTACTTCCCTTACGTTAACTTAAATGTGCTTTGGTTTACTTATATTACTTTATTTTACTGGCCCTGGTTTAATTTTACTTCCCTATTCCAAGTGTTTCTTATTTAAAGACAAGTAGCTACTTCTTTAAAGGTAATATGCTTTTCTAATTTACAGCTATTTAAAGACACTCCCTAACAGCAGTTTCTCACCAACCAATGAACTTACAGTTTTCCTGTGATGTCACTCTTCATTTTTTTCCTCAAACCCGGCATTCTAGAGCTGAAGCTGAAGCAGCAGTCCCGGTGCGTTCTCCAACCAGGTTCACTCTCTGCCTCTCTCCTGGGTGAATGTATGCCCCGAGCCCTGCGCTCTCTTTATGTCCTCGCTGTCTCCTGTGCATTCTCGAGCCAGGTTTGCTCTCTACCTCTCTCCCAGGTGAATGTACACCCCAAGCCCCGTGCTCTCTTTATATCCTCGCTGTCTCCTGTGCATTCTCCCACCAGGTTTGCTCTCTGCCTCTCTACTGGATAACTGGGTAGCTTGACCCTGATTGGTCAAGGCATTACCCTGAGGAATGAGTCAGCGAGTGGCTGTCACTTATTTGGTTTTGCTGAAACAGCCGCAATGTGTGTAAATGTCCCAGTACTGGAAGCTACATATATTAATACACATGGACCACAGCAGTTCAAGATGGTGGCTCACCACCACCTTCTCAAGGGCAATTAGGAATGGGCAATGCTTGCACTGTTGGAATGAAAAAAAATCTGTATCCTCTGATTTTCAAATATTCTGTTAGTGGGAACAGTTTCTGCCTACTCTGTCTAGACCCATGATTTTGAACACTTCCATCACATTTCTCTCAGCCTTCTCTATGGAAAACAGTGTCAAATTCTCTAATCTAAACCATGTAACTAAAGTCCCCCATCCCTGGAACTATTCTCATTAATCTCTTCTGCCCAAAGAAAGCAAAGTTTAGTAATAGAATTAGATGAACGTAGAGACCTCAAGAGGATTATGAGGAAGAGATAGGGAGGGACAAGGTCATGCTGGGGTTTGAAAAGGATAGGAATTTCAAAATTGAGGTGTTTCTTGACAGGAGCCAGTGTAGGTAACACAAGACTGATGGGACTTAGTGCGAGTAAGGAAACGGACAAAAGAGTTTCGGATGACCTTGAATTCAATCAGGGCAGAAGGTGGAAGGCCAGTCAATACATTGGAATAGTCAAGTCTAGAGGTAACAAAGACATGGATGAAGGATTCTGGGCTGAGGCACAGGCAGAATCGGGTGAAGTTACAGAGGGTGAAATAGGTGGTCTTAGTGACCATATCGAGATGTAGGGTTGGAAGCTTGACCTAACAGAATAGTACTTAAGATCCCTGACAGATGCCCTGTTTTAGTCACCCATATACACAAGCTCTGGAGGCGGTGCAAAGACAGGCTTTCTATACGACTCAGAAAGAGCTCAGCTTTCCCAACTTTACATTGTAATCACGTTATCAGGTTCCCTGTGATCCCTATTGAAATCATGAGGCCAACCGGAGAAAGACTAATATTCTTTGATCTGGAGAGGAATCAGATGAAAGGAAGTTTATGTAGATATAGTAATTGCTGCAGAAATTTAAATCTGGAACGCCAAATAAGATCAAATGAGCTGGACAAGAGAGCACTAAAATTCTTTCAAATTGATGAACACAAAGAATGGACTAATGGAGGAGGTGGAGGAGAAAACCTCGCTGCCATTTTAAAGCAGCTTTCACATTGAAGTTCGGTTGCTCATGCGACCAGTGGCCAAATGACTGTAAACCTATGTGACTTTGTTAGATTGACAGCCAGCAAGCAGTTCTTGGCTAAGACATATAACCTTCTTGGCTGAGTCATATAACCTGTTGCTGGCCTAACTGGGACTTGAAGCATTGCAGTAGTAACAGTGCCCTGGAGGGTCACGCACCCCCACCCCCCCACCCACCCCAAACCCCATTTACCCCACCACGTGACATAGTATGAAGGAAGCTTGAGATGTTTCCATGCCAGTCATGTTTGGCTTGCGGAGGCCAGTTTTCCACAGCTGTTACTGCTCTGGCACTGTTTCAGAGAGACACTGGCAACGTGAGCACAATGTAAATTCGGGAAAGCTGTGCCCTTTTCGAGTTGTTATAAAAAGGCTGTCAGAAGCCAAAAGATGCTGTGGTGCAAATGTTGCAATTTGGGATGCAGCCCAAGGGAAGTTTGTACTCCGTGTGAATTGAAGCTTCCATGTCTAGGTTTAGCAGGATAAACAATGAATCCTTACACCTTTAAGTGTATGGGAAATAATCACACATCTTTCCCCTTAATAAACATTTGAGAACTAGGAAATAAGATGTCTGATTTTTAAAACAATTCATTCACGGGATGTTGGCTTCGCTGGCTGGGCCAACATTTATTGCCCATCCCTAGCTGCCCTTGAGAAGATGGTGGTGAGCTGCCTCCTTGAACCACTGCAGTCCATGTGGTGTAGGTACACCCGCAGTGCTGTTAGGGAGGGAGTTCCAGGATTTTGACCTAGTGACAGTGAAGGAACGGCGATATATTTCCAAGTCAGGATGGTGAGTAACTTGGAGAGGAACTTCCAGGTGGTGGTGTTCACATCTGTCTGCTAGCCTTTTCCTCCTAGATAGTAGTGGTGGAGGGTTTGGAAGATGCTGTCTAAGGAACCTTGGTGAAATCCTACAGTGGATCTTGTAGATGGTACACACTGCTGCTACTGTGTGTCAGTGGTGGAGGGAGTGAATGTTTGTAGATGTGGTGCCAGTCAAGCGGGCTGCTTTATACTGAACGGTATCAAGCTTCTTGAGTATTGTGGGAGCTGCACTCATCCAGGCAAATGGGGAGTATTCCATCACACTCCTGACTTGTACCTTATGGATGGTGGACAGGGTTTGGAGAGTCAGGAGGTGAGTTACTCGCCACAGAATTCCTAGCCTCTGACCTGCTCTTGTAGCCACAGTATTCATATGAATGTTGATAGTGGGGGATTCAATGATGGTAATGCCATTGAACATCAAGGGGCAATGATTAGATTCTCTCTTCTTGGAGATTTTCATTGCCTGGTACTTGTGTGGCGCAAATGTTACTTGCCACTTGTCAGCACAAGCCTGGATATTGTCCAGGTCTTGCTGCATTTGGACATGGACTGCTTCAGTATCTGAGGAGTTGCGAATGGTGCTGAACATTGTGCAATCATCAGCGAACATCCCCACTTTTGACCTGATGATGGAAGGAAGGTCATTGATGAAGAAGCTGAAAATGGTTGGGCCTAGAACAGTACCCTGAGGAGCTCCTGCAGTGATGTCCTGGAGCTGAGATGATTGACCTCGAACAACCACAACCATCTTCATTTATGCTAGGTATGACTCCAACCAGTGAAGAGTTTTCCCCTGATTCCCATTAACTCCAGTTTTGCTAGGGCTCCTTGATGCCACACTTAGTCAAATGTGCCCTTGGTGTCAAGGGCAGTCACTCTCACCCCACCTTGGGAGTTCAGCTCTTTTGTCCATGTTTGAACCAAGGTAAGGAGCTGAGTGGCTCTGGCAGAACCCAAACTGGGCATCAGTGAGCAGGTTATTGCTAAGCAAGTGCTGCTTGATAGCACTATTAATAACCCCTTCCATTACTTTACTGATGTTCGACAGTAGACTGATGGGGCGGTAATTGGCCGTGTTGGATTTGTCCTGCTTTCTGTGTACAGGACATACCTGGGCAATTTTCCACGTAGCCAGGTAGATGCCAGTGTTGCTAGGGACGTGGCCAGTTCTGGAGCACAAGTCTTCAGTACTATTGCTGGAATATTGTCAGGGCCCATAGCCTTTGCAGTATCCAGTGCCTTCAGCCATTTTTTGATATCACGTGGAGTAAATTGACTTGGCTGAAGACTGGCATCTCTGATGTAGGGGACCTCCGGAGAAGGCGAAGATGGATCATCCACCGGGCACTTCTGGTTGAAGATTGTAGCAAATGTTTAATTGTCCACCACCATTCACGGCTGGATGGGACAGGACTGCATGGGATTGACAGGGTTGAGCTTACCGTTGTCGGTGCCTAGGTCAATGCCGGGTGGTCTGTCCAGTTTCATTCCTTTTTTGAGGCTTTGTAGTGGTTTGATACAACTGAGTGCCAATTCAGAGGGCATTTAAGAGTCAACCGCATTTGTTATGGGTCTGGAGGTAGGCCAGGGCAGACCAGGTAAGGACAGCAGATTCAACAATCAACAATGGTTTCATTGTTAGATTTGGATTCAAATTACACCATCTGCCATAGCAGGATTCGAACCCAGGTGCCCAGAGCATTACCCTGGATCACTAAGATAAAAGCAAAATACTGTGGATGCTGGAAATCTGAAACAAAAACAAAAATAGCTGGAAAACTCAGCAGGTCTGACAGCATCTGCGGAGAGGAATACAGTTAACGTTTCGAGTCCGTATGACTCTTCATCAGAACTAAGAAATATAGAAATGAGGTGGAATATAAGCCGGTTGAGGGAGGAGGGTGGGACAGGTAGAGCTGGATAGAGGGCCAGTGGAGGCAAAGAAGAGATTGCCAAAGATGTCATAGACAAAAGGACAAAGAGGTGTTGACGGTGGTGATATTAGCTAAGGAGTGTGCTAATGGTGACATTAAGGGTAGAAAGCAGGACGAGCAAGTGACAGATAGCCCTAGTGGGGGTGGGGTAGGGGGAAGGGATCAAAATGGGTTAAAAGGTAGAGATAAAACAATGAATGGAAGAGGAGACCGCATTGGGAGCAGCAGTCCAGCAACAATACCACTGCGCCATCACCTCCCCTTAAGGATTCCCACTTCCGGGATTTTAATTTGCAGAGGGAAAATTGAATGGCTTGAGACTCACACCAATATATTTCATTGTGGTTAACATCAACAATAACTGGTGGTTTACAGAATCAATATTACTTTCTCTTATTCTGGGTACATTGCTCTGGGTCCTCTCTCAGCCTTCACTGCTCCAAGGAAAACAACCCCGCCTATCCAATCTATCCTCATAGCTCATCCCCTCCAGCCCAGGCAGCATCCTGGTAAATCTCCTCTGAACCCTCTCCAGTGCAATCACATCCTTCCTATAATGTGGCAACCAGAACTGCACGCAGTACTCCAGTTGTGGCCTAACCAGCATTTTATACAGTTCCAGCGTAACTTCCCTGACCTTGTATTCTATGCCTCGGCTAATAAAGGCAAGTATCCCATATGCCACTTGCCCTGCTACCTTCAGGGATCTATAGATATGCACACCAAGGTCCCACTGATCTTCAGCACTTTCCAGGGTCCTTCCATTCAAAGTGTTAACCCTTGCCTTGTTAGCCCTCCTCAAGTGCAATACCTCACACTTTTCTGGGTTGAATTCCATTTGCCACTGCTCTGCCCACCTGACCAGTCCATTGATATCCTCCTGCAGTTTACTGCTATCCTCCTCACTATTTACCACCCTAGCAATTTTCATGTCACCTGTAAACTTCTTGATCATACCCCCTACATTTAAGTCCAAATCATTTATGTACACCACAAAAGCAAGGGCCCTAGCACCAAGCCCTGCGGAACCCACTGGAAATAGACTTTCAGTCACAGAAACTTCCCTCTACCATCACCCTCTGCTTCCTGCCTCTCAGCCAATTTTGGATCCAACGTGACACTTTGCTCTGGATCCTATGGGCTCTTACTTTCTTGACCAGTCTGCCATGAGGCACCTTATCAAAAGGCTTGCTAAAATCCATGTAGACCACATCAAATGCATTACCCTCATCAACATTCCTGGTTACCTCCTCAAAAGATTCAATCAAATTTGTCAAACACGACCTTCCCTTAACAAATCCATGCTATCACAAATTAATGCATGTCTCTCCAAGTGCAGATATATTCGGTCCCTCAGAATTCTTACCAGTAACTTCCCCACCACTGAGGTTGAGCTGACTGGCCTGTAATTTCCTGGTCTATCCCTTCCTTTTTAAATAATGGGACAACGTTAGTAGTCCTTCAGTCCTCTGGCACCTCACCTGTGGCCAGAGAGAATTTCTGCCAAGGCCCCTGATATCTCTTCCCTTGCCTCCCTCAACAGCCTGGGATACATCTCATCCGGGCCTGCGGATTAATCCACTTTTAAGGCCACTAAACCCGCTAGTACCCCCTCTCTCTCTATGTTAATTTCCTCTAATATGTCACAGTCCCCCACCCTGATGCCTATACCTGCGTCATCCTTTTCCATTGTGAAGACTGACGCAACATATTCATTGAGGACTTACCCACATCTTCCGGGTCCACACACAGGTTACCTCTATGGTCCCGAATTGGCCCCACTCTTTCCCTAGTTATTCTCTTGCTCTTTATATATTTAAAAAACCTGTTTCCTTTATTCTACCCACCATTTCTTTCTCATGCACTGTCTGAGCTGTCCTAATTTCCTTAATTTCCCCTCTGCACTTTTTATAGAACCATAGAACACTACAGCACAGAAAAACAGGCTATTCGGCCCTTCTAGTTTGTGCCAAAATATTATTCCGCTAGCCCCATTGGCCTGCACCCAGTCCATAACCCTCCAGACCTCTCCCATCCATGTATCTGTCCAATTTATTAACACTTAAGAGTGAGCCCGCATTTACGTCAGCTGGCAGCTCGTTCCACACTCCCACCACTCTCTGAGTGAAGAAGTTCCCCCTAAACCTTTCCCCTTTCACCCTAAAGCCATGTTCTCTCATGTTTATCTCTCCTAATCTAAGTGGAAAGAGCCTACTCGCATTTACTCTGTCTAAACCCCTCATAATTTGGTAAACTTCTATCAAATCTCCCCTCATTCTTCTACGCTCCAAGGAATAAAGTCCTAACCTGTTTAATCTTTCCCTGTAACTCAACTCCTGAAGACCCGGCAACATCCTAGTAAATCTTCTCTGCACTCTTTCAATCTTACTGATATCCTTCCTGTAGTAAGGCGACCAGAACTGCACACAATACTCCAAAGTTGGCCTCACCAATGTCTTACACAACCTCACCATAACATCCCAACTCCTATACACAATACTTTGATTTATGAAGGCCAGTATGCCAAAAGCTTTCTTTACAACCCTGTCTACCTTGACGCCACTTTCAGGGAATTATGTATCTGACCTCCCAGATCCCTTCGTTGCTCCGCACTCCTCAGTGCCCTACCATTTACTGTGTATGTCCTACCTTGGTTTGTCCTTCCAAAATGCAACACCTCACACTTTTCTGCATTAAATTCCATCTGCCACTTTCTGGCCCATTTTTCCAGTTGGTCCAGATCCCTCTGCAAGCTTTGAAAGCCTTCCTCGCTGTCCACAATGCCTCAATCTTAGTGTCATCAGCAAACTTGCTGATCCAATTTACCACATTATCATCCAGATCATTGATATAGACAACAAACAACAATGGTCCCAGCACAGATCCCTGAGGCACACCACTAGTCACAGGCCTCCAGTCTGAGAAGCAATCATCCACTACCACTCTCTGTCTTCTCCCACACAGCCAATTTCGAATCCAGTTTACAACCTCTCCATGGATATCAAGTGTCTGACCCTTCTGAACTAACCTCCCATGTGGGACCTTGTCAAAGGCAGACAACATCCACAGCCTTTCCTTCATCTACCTTCTTGGTAACCTCCTCGAAAAACTCTACAAGGTTTGTTAAACACGACCTACCACGCACAAAGCCATGCTGACTATCCTTAATCAGCCCTTGGCTGTCCAAATAATTGTATATCCGATCTCTCAGAACACCTTCCAATAATTTACCTACTACTGACGTCAGGCTCACTGGCCTGTAATTACCTGGTTTACTTTTGGAGCCTTTTTTAAACAATGGAACAACATGAGCTACCCTCCAATCCTCTGGCACCTCACCCATGGCTAAGGACATTTTAAATATTTCTGCCAGGGCTCCTGCAATTTCTACACTAGTCTCCCTCAAGGTCCGAGGGAATATCATGTCAGGCCCAGGGGATTTATCTATCTTTATTCGCTGTAAGGCAGCAAGCACCTTCTCCTCTTTAATCTCTACATGTTCCATGACTACTACTTGTTTCCCTTCCTTCCTTATACACTATGCCAGTTTTCTGAGTAAATACTGATGCAAAAAAACTGTTTAAGATCTCCCCCATCTCGTGAAGCTCCACACATAGACGACCACTCTGATCTTCAATGGAACCAATTGTGTCCCTTACTATCCTTTTACTCTTAATATACTTGTAGAAACCCTTCGGGTTTAATTTCACATTATTTGCCAAAGCAACCTCATGTTTTCTTTTTGCCTTCCTGATTTACTTCTTTAGTATTTTCTTACATTTTCTATACTCTACAAGTACCTCATTTGCTCCTTGTTGCCTATACCTGCTATACACCTCTCTCTTCTTCTTAACCAGATCGCCAATATCCCTTGAAAACCAAGGTTCCCTATGCCTGTTAACTTTGCCTTTAATCCTGACAGGAACATGCAAACTCTGCACTCTCAAAATTTCGCCTTTGAATGCCTTCCACTTACTGAACACATCCTTGCCAGAAAACAACTTATCCCAATCCACTCTTCCTAGATCCTTTCTCATTTCCACAAAATTGGCCTTTCTCCAATTTAGAATCTCAACTCGAGGACCAGACCTATCCTTATCCATAATTAGCTTAAAACTAATGACATTGTGGTCACTGGACCCAAAATGTTCGCCTGCACATACTTCTGTCACCTGACCTGTCTGGTTCCCTAATAGGAGATCAAGTATTGCATCCTCTCTCGTTGGTACCTCTATATATTGATTTAGAAAACTTTCCTGAACACATTTGACAAACTCCAAGCCATCCAGCCCTTTTACAGTATGGGAGTCCCAGTCAATATGTGGAAAGTTAAAATCTCCTATCACAACCTTGTTTCTTACGTCGGTCTGCTATCTCTCTACAGATTTGCTCCTCCAATTCTCTTTGACTATTGGGCGGTCTATAATACAACCCTATTAGTGTGGTCACACCTTTCCTGTTCCTCAGCTCCACCCATATGGCCTCTGTAGACGAGCCCTCCGGGCTGTCCTGTCTACGCACAGCTGTGATACTCCTCTAAGGACTCTGCAGTATTGAGCCCGCGGTATCTACCATAAGCTTCTCTTTTTTTCTTAATCCTAAACTTTAAGTTCCTTGACATCCAGAGTTCTCCGGGCTTGGTTTCCTCCCTTGTCTTTATGGGAACATATTTGCCCTTTACTCTCGCTATTTCCTCCTTGAATGCCTCCCACTGCTCTGACAGTTTTATCTGCAAGTACCTGCTCCCAGGCCACTTGGGCCAAATTGTATCTCATCTTTAGTAAAATTAGCCTTTCCCCAGTTTAGAACTATTATTCCCGGCCCAACCGCATCCTTTTCCATAAATATCCTAAATCTAACTGAGTGATGGTCACTATCTCCAAAATACTGCCCGACTGACACACCTTCCATCTGCCCGGGCTTATTTCTGAATATTAGGTCTAGAACTGCCCCCTCCCTTGTTGGACTTTCTATGTACTGGCTAAAAAAAGTTCCCCGGATGCAACTTGTAAGAATTTTGCTCCCTCTCTACCTTGCACACTAGAACTATCCCAGTAAATATTTGGGTAGTTAAAATCCCCTATTATTCTTATACTTCTCTGAAATTTGATTCCATATTTGATCCTCTATCTCTCCCTGTTTGGGGACCTATAGTAGGCACCCTTTTGTGTTTTTTACTTCTACCCATATGGCTTCATTTCATGATCCCTCCAAGATATCATCCCTCCTCACCACTACAATTGATTCTTTGATCAATATTGCAACCCCACCTCTTCTATCCCCCTCCCTATTTCATCTGAATACCCTATGACCAGGAATGTTGCGTTGCCAATCCTGCCCTTTTTTTAGCCAAGTCTTGGTCATAGCTATGATATCATATTGACGTGTTTATCTGTGCCCTCAGCTCGAATGTCTTATTCCTCAGGCTCCTTGCGTTATAATATATTCCATTTACCCTTGCTAAACTCACAGTGCTGTTAGGGAAGGGAGTTCCAGGATTTTGACCCAGTGACAGCGAAGAAATGGTGATATATTTCCAAGTCAGGATGGTGAGTGGCTTAGAGGGGAACTTCCAGGTGGCGGTGTTCCCATGTATCTGCTGTCCACGTCCTTCTAGATGGTAGTGGTCGTGGGTTTTGAAGGTGCTAAGTAGCCTTGGCAAGTTTCTGCAGTGCATCTTGTAGAGGGTACACACTGCTGCCACCCGTGCATTGGTGGTGGAGGGTGTGAATGTTTGTGGATGGGGTGCAGAGTGTATTGCCTCATGGAGAGTCAATTAATCTAGCAACATATCTACCCTCACCTCATAAGCCATCCAAACTTGTAGTTTGCACCTCCGCTCAACAAATAATGGCTTTAACCAAAGCAGTATGAGATTACATCGAAACCACATGGGATGGTTGCTGTGATTCTGCGGATTGTGTGTTATATTGCCATCGTTCAGACCAATCTGATATTAACATCTCACATGCAATGCCCTCCACAGAATATTCGATGTTGGCACCAGGTCTGTTTGTTCCTGTTTCCCCATTGCCCCAACTAATCTCCAACAACATTGTATCCTTATTTCAACATTAGCTTTTGACTTGTATCAGCAGTCTGTCAAGAGGGTACTTAGGATGATTTACAATTCAAGATGGCTGATACTGCCAAGCAAAAATGTTTGTCACCCTTAGGTGCTTATAGATCAAAACAGACATAACCTGTTGCATGTAGTGTTCATCAGACTGACTGAAAATCTGGACCTTCCATGCACGTCTTGACTGTTAGGCAAAACAAAACTAGGTAAAAGTCCCCATGAAGCTCTGTATCTTTATAAATTACATCTCCCTCTCAGGATGTTCCTGCCTGAGCATGTTCCATCTATTGAATTAGTGCATGGACACAATTACTTGATACATCACATGGGCAAATGATATTACTGCTCACTTTCCACCAGGCACACATGCACAGTGCTGCATTCTGTCCATTGCACGATCAGACACATATCTGTTGCTTGCTGACACTTTTTACAGCAAGAGGTATTCATCCCTTACATGCCCCTCGAAATCCAAATGAGGTTGCACTAGTCCTGTCATTAAAATTCCTTCTTTGTACCTTCCCACAGTAATGGAGGTCATTCTGCATTGGTAATTGCAAGGGTTGCCCGCCGTCATTTATTAGTTAGATATTCAAATATTTTCGTGTGTGGTCTGGTTACCGAGTCTTCGTTTGGGAATTGGAGCCCATACCTGCACTTATCTACCAAGTGAAGCTTTGGATGTGAAGTGACTGAGCCATAACAGTTCCCAAGGAGCTTAACCTCAAGTAATGATTCAGGAACAATATAATTGAGGTATGTATCTAGGATGATTACAGGATTTGACAGGTAAGACTATCTGGCCTTGTGGGGGCAAAGAGACACATGGGTGTCCAAGAGGGGCATAACGTTAAAATTTGAGCTAGGCTAGGCCATTCAGGACTGATGATCTCTTCACAGAACAGAGTGGTAGAAATCGGGAACTGACTCTCTCTCTCCCCCAAAAATTTGAGTTTGGGGGTCAATTTAAAAACTGGGGTGAATTGACTTTTGTTGGGTCACAATATTCAGGAATGTGGAACCAAGGTGAGCGAGTCGGTGGCCTTGAGATAGAGAGCAGCCGTGATCTAACTGAATATTGCCAGACTCCTGTAACAACTGTTCTACTTGGAACTTGGTCATGGGAGGAGATGCCTCGAGCAGTGGAAATGCTTTAGAGATGTCCTCAAAGCATTCCCTGCAGAGGTTAAATAGCCACTGGCTCATGGGAGTCCCTGGCTTGTGACCAACCAAAATGGAGAATGTCCATTCAGGATGGCACAGATAGATCTTGTCCGGAACACACAGAAGTCAAGATGCCAGAAAGAGTGCACGAACCTCCGCACAACTCATCTACTCGACCCTCCAAGCCTCACCTGCACCACGTGGCAGAGTCTGCAAGTCATGTATTGGACTCTTCTGCAATCTCACAACCTATCGAAGCAGAGTGGAAACAAATAAGCAATTGACGATCAAAGGAGGGCTGAAATGGCGGGACAGGCTAAACGGACAGTTCCTGTTCCGATACAGTACTTGCTCCCGACATTGCCAGATTGTCAGGGGAAAACAGGCGCCTTTTGATCGCCTGAGCAGAAATACCATTACCAAGCTGACAAGATTATGAAGCTCAATTTATTTGAAGATTATAGGGAAGAGAATCAGCAGAGGTGAACAGATGAAATACGGACAACATCCAATAGCACATCAAAATTTCAAGTATGCTAGCTGGGTTCAGCGATTACCACCAGGTCAGACGGTCCCCTTTTCTATGTAGTGAGACTGCTACGCACTTTCCGCCAAAATAAGACTGGCGTTAAAAACCATTTTACAAAGACTCGGTGTCAGGTCAAATACTGATCGTTTATTTCAGGGTACTACAAGGAAGGGTGGCTATATTACAGCCACATTCACGTTTAAACTAGAGGGTAATTCCATGTCAGACAGAGAGCTCAACCATCACAGAACAGTTACCAGTAACACAAAACCAAAAAGATTTTATTTTCTTTGTGGGTGGGGGTGGGGGTGGGGGGGAGGTGAAGGGAAGCAACATACAGAACTTCAAAAAAAAAATGCAAAACAGTCACAGATCATCTTGGGAAATGAAAAAAAAAAAATCAATTTTTGCAGCTTTTTTTTAGAAAAAGAGAACCATCAATATTTAGGTATATAGATAGCATTTTCCCCCGGTGTCCTCCGCGCTATATCCCGACGGTGAGTGTAATCCGCACAACGTACGACCCGAGTTTGTGTGTATACCAGGGGGAACCGCGGTTCTTGTCAACGGGTATTACCAAACCTGTGAAAGGAAGCACATCACAGACTGTTCAAAGACACGCCGTTCGCCACAGGAGGAGCACCTACACAACTCGTGAAGCGAGCAGCTCGGGCAACATTCACTGCCACTTTTAACACACTGCCCGTTAGGTTTTTTTTAAATATAAAAAGTATGAGACCTGGAAGGGTGGGGTGGGGGGAGGGGTGGGTGGGAAGAGAGGAGAGGGGGTAGAGGGATGATAGAAAAATCACTGAAAATTTTTAAAAAATTTCACTCCTTGCCTGTCCTGACTCCCTCTGGTTGCTCAGTTTCTGGAGTGTGCCACTTCAGCATGGTACAGAGGAGTCAGGCAGAATAGTCACCCGGGACTGGTCAGCATCTACAGGCTGGGGATGGGATGGAGGAGGGGTTCAGGGGTGGGACCTTTTGGGGTCGGAGGTGAGTTTACAGCAATGTCTGGCGGTTATCAAGATTAGGGAGGGGAAAAAACCCAGCCGGGGTTCCTGCTTCTGATCACTCAGCCAGCAACCACTGCTGGGGACTCATGTCTGGTGAAGACACGATTAAATCTGACTGAATAAACAGCGAGCAGGTTCAATGGTCAGGTTCATGGACAACTGAGGATGCCTTTTGTTACCTCCAGGAACGCCTGTAACCAACACTTTCCTGGCCAGCATCCCACCCTCCGTAAACTCGAACTGTACCATTTCTCTCCTAATGTGCACCAAGCCTTTTTCACCCGTGCTCGCTAATCTACGTTGCTCCCATTCCGGCAATGACTCCGTAATAAAATTCTTGTTCTTACGCCCTAATCCTTCCAGGGCCTCACCCCTTTCCATTTCTGTAATCTCTTCCAGTCCTATGACCTTCAAGATCTCTGTGCTCCTCCAATTCAGGCCTACTGCGCATTCCAGATTTCCATCACCCGACCATTGCTGATCGTGCTTTCATTAGCCTTGACTCTAAACTCTGGAATTCCCGCTCTCCTATTCTCCTTGGCACCTGGCTCTCTGGCCAAGCTTTAGGCCACCTGTACTAATAACTCCATATGCAACGCCCCGTTAAGTTTTGATTGACGCTTGCTCCTATTGAACGCCACGGGAAGCTTTACTGCGTTACAGGAACTACACAAATGCAAGATTTTGTGGAACTGCACCCAAACGGGAACACCCGTCTCCCGGAGCTGACAAGGCGGCAGCCTCCCACTGGAGTCCTCCTTAGATCGCGATCAGATTTCATACACACGTCACCACGCAGCAGTCAGTTTAATTTCTGTTTTCGGTGGAGTGGCTAACATTCTGGCTCCGTGCACACTCTGCACTTCCGTCTCTCTCCCTCTCTCTCCCTCTCGAGCCTCAGCCGATGGCGAAAATGGCGACTGGGAAGGGACAAGAGCAGGCAGTTAAATTGGCGGCCGGGTTCTCAGCGCGCCCTGGGATATCTTCCCTCTGCTTGGCGCCTCTCTGCCACATTAGGCCCGAGACCCTGGGGAGGTAGGGGCAGCGGGGTTGTAGGGGGTGGGGAGGGGAAGCGTGCGTGTGCCCGCGCGCTCGCGTACGTACGCGTGTGTCGAGAGATCACGCACTTGACCCGCGCCGCGTCGCTCCGCGCTGCCGACACCCGCTGAACGGAAAAATAAAAGGAAAAGGGTCACTCGGGAAGGGCGCCTATTGGAACCGCATCCCAGTGAGAATTGGGTGAGGTCGGGGAGGGGGTGGTTTAATGGGAGGAGGCAGATTGGGGGTGGGGGGGCGGGGGGGGGGTGGGTAGGGGTGGGTTAAAAAAAAAGTGGAACAGTTCCAACAGAAACAAAAAGAAAAAAAAACCGGACAAGAGAAACAGTTGGTGCGCCAGTTACCACAAAATGCAACCTGAAGCTAGTCTGAGAGAGTTGCTACTTTCCACTGGCTCCGATGGTGGGAACAGGAGCTGGGTTTCCAACAGGCACAAAACTGTTAAAGAGGAGGGGAGACGACACAGCATTTCAGTTCATTCAACAAACCTACAATCCCCGCGAGCTTCAAAGTGGCTTTTTTTTTAAAAAAACATACAAAATCTTTTAGCAAGACTGTCAGACATCAAATGTCTCGACGCTTGTTATTCGCCGTCGGTACCACTGGCAAAAGCGTTCTCTGCACTCGATGCGACCGGCTTTGTTAACACTCATGCAGATCGCTTGCTCCTGGTCTCTGCTTCCATCGATGCCTTTTCCCTCCTGCCGCATCACTGAGCGGGGAGAAAGGACTAGGACTCTTCGATGCTTTCCAAATGTTTTTGGTGACAGTGTGCCTCGAGATCAGCAGCGAATGTTTATTGGTTTAGGATTAGTACTAGAGGCACAAAGGACGGGGGTAACCGGTGGGTGGGTCAAGGGGTGGTGGTGGTGTGTGGGAAGCTTAGAAGTGTTCTTTTCCCCTCCCACATAAAGGGCTATCAGGGCATGGAAATACATTTGAGGCAAATGGGCATTGAAAACAGGTAAACTGGACCATTTAAAGAAGGAATGCCTACAATCTTAGCCAGGAACACAACATGTCTCTCTTTCACAGGTGGCGAAGAAATGAACGGGGCTGAGAACAAAAAAAATAAATAAACCTGGCACCGGGAACGGGCTAGCTTTCCGCTATGAAAAGGTACATGTAACGGCACCACTCATTTTAGTTTTATTAGCTCCGGCAGTATACAGAGTAGGTGGACAAGGACGCTGGCGCACAAAATTTTAAATGCTTTTAATGTAAAAAATAAATTGAAAAGAACTGTGTTCCTTTGGTGTGTGAAAACGTGCTGCCTGGTGCCGTATGCAGCCCTACAGAAGGGGGGAGGACTTGCAGGTTCAAAACAAGGCCTGCATTGTCGTAGAAGCAGTTAGTTTCAGCTGTTCTGGGATTGAGAGGGTGAGGAGAAAGAGATGGGTTGCGGGAACGGAGATATAAGAGTGTGCAGGTCGGATATGGGACTGAGCTAGTCAGTGATGGCCCCCGTGGTCAAAGAGCCTACCAAAAAACTCCTCGTCCAGGCTGATGCTATGTAAAATGAGTCAGGTAAGTACTGGAAAGGTGCCTGTAGACATGCAATCATACAGGACTGAGTACCTTCAGGAGAAAAGAAAAACATTAGGGGCAAGAAACATCAGAGCGCCAACTACACATACACAGAGTGGTGTAATTTTCTGGTTCGTTTAAAGGTATACACACGAACGGACACACAACTAATCCAAACTGAAACACACAAGGAGGCAGAACAAACATAACTGCAAGCCAGCAGAATAGAGCATGGTAAAGTTTTGAAAAGTCGGCACAACAATGATTGGTCAAAGTGACCATTCACACGTAATCAGCCGGCACTTGGACATCTTAACATTCAGATCCATGGGCGAGTTCCGATCACAGCCAGCTGACTCCTGCCGCACTGTAGTACAGGAGAGTTCAGCCTGGTTTTCAGCGGCTGCAGGGAAACCGGATGCTCGCGGCGAAAGGTCAGAGCGGATCAACCAGGTCAGAGCTACAGCTGGTGGACGGCCAAGACTCCAAGTAAAGGGATGCCCCTGCTGGTCCTGCGTCACATTCACACAAACTGGTAGTTGCTGCTCAGCTGCTTTTCATCTTACCTGCACTCACCTAATTCCCGTTTATCAGCAGAGCTGTAGCTGACGTGATGAAGATAAACGCCTTAAAAGTTTCAATTTAAGGTAATTGGAGGGGAAAAAAAACTTGGAGAGTGGAATGAGAATTTTGTTTTTAAATGCATTTTCAAAAGGGAACTGGACCAATAGTTGGAAGGGGAAGGAGTAGGGGGGGTGGGGCAAATCGGAACAGTTTTTGCGAAGAGCCAGCACAGACACGATGGGCTGAGTCATCTCTCTCTCTCTGCTGAGAAATTCCAAAGTGATACCAATCACTTTCCTCATTCTTCTTATAAAACCTGGTCAGACTGTACAGGATTTGGAGAAGATTTGACAAGGCAGCCACAAGTAGGATGTTTTCCCCCAGCTGGAGTCTACAACACCGGGGCATGGTGTCAGAATAAAGGGTTGGCTAAGTGGGACCAAGGTGAGGAGAAATTTCTTCAGTCAAGAGTGTCGTGAATCTTTGAATTCTCCACCCGAGAGCTGTGGACGTTCAGTCATCGAGTATATTCGAGACTGTTACTTGGGAACTGAGGAATAAGGGGATAATGCAGGAAGGTAGTGTTTGAGTTGCAAGATCTACCATGATCTTATCGAATGGTGGGAACAGGGTCAAGGTACCACAGGGTCTATTCCTGCTCCTATTTCTTATGTCACGATGGAGAAATTCCCCTCTTTTGCTGGGTAGCAGTAGCTCACATTGGACAGTGGTGACGGAGGGAAAGTTCCCTGTAACAGGGATGGATGCTGTGGTACAATGACTCCAGATATGCAGATAAAGGGCAAGTGACACACCTGTGATAAGCAACCGTGCGTCCAGAGCGGATAGCTGGGGGTGGAAGGCGAGAAAAAAAAGGGGGGAGCGGAACTAACCCAAGTATTGTCAGGACATGCATGGAACTAAATACTACAGCCACCTCCACACACTGGAGCTGCAAATGAAACCAACACATACGCAGGAAATACACAGCAGCCAAGCCAGCAATCTGAAATAAGGAAAAGACGGGTTTGTTTGCAGTGAAATCTTGAATATGGGACTGAGATCCTGGGTCACAGTGAGAACCTGTCTCTCTCTTTCAAAAGGTGGCAACTGAGCTGATGTGCACTCCCAGCATTTTCAGCCTCTGCCCCAAGAAAGACGCAGGCATCTTTCTCCCACCCCAGCAGCAGCCGGAGACGCTGCATTCAAACCAGCTGGAGATGGGTGGCACGCTGCTCAGCGTAGACAGAGAAGTTCCCCCCTGCCCCCCCGCGACGCAGACACAGGCCATGTAGCCGACGGACCGCAAACACAGCGACAAAAGCCGGTCTTTTCTTAAGACGGAAGGCATCAACCTACCGAGCAGGCCGCAAATTTACCCCGGGGAAGAAATCTGAACCGAAGCCAGGCCGATGGGAGGTGCCGTGTGTACGGGCACGTTGTCAAAGGAAGAGCACGATCCAACAGTGTAGATGTGTGTTTTGGGCAGTGATGGGGGGAGTCTTCCACCCCTCCACCTCCTGCTCGCCCTCTCCTCTCCCTCCTAGTCAGGTAGGCAGCGGAAGGAAAAGACCCATTTGTGCATGGAGAGGACCTGAGGATGAGAAAGCAGGCACCAACACCGCGCGAGCTACGATTCTCAACAACAGAAGCAGTTCAGAAACAAGGAAAATAAAAAAAAAACACGCGCGCACAAACAGGAATAGCGATCCAAGAACTCGCTCAGAAGCACGGCACCACCACCTCTCGGAGCTGGAACCTTACGGAAAAGAAAAGGCAGAACCAATTCATGGAATCTATAAGCCACCCAATTACAATTCCAATGCAAGACTGCAGAAAGTGCAGCCGATTTATATCAATGTTTAAAGGGCCCAGATGTGTCTCACTCACCTTTTGGCTAATAAGCAGAGTACTGCGTGTGTTCCGCATAGGCCTCGCTCCCCGTACCTGTAGCGGAATAGGCGGCACTGTTGCTCATGGTATGTCCGTAGTCGTACGCGTAGCCTGCGCTGTAGTCACCGGTGCCGTAGTTTCCACTGGCGTAGTCGGCTGTCGTGGTGGCAGTGGCATAGTTGCCGGCAGCGTAGTTGGCGTTGGCATAGTCTTGGGCGGCGTATCTGGCAGCAGCAGCGGCGTAGTCACTGGCAGAATACTCAGCGGTGGAGGCGGCCGCGCCGTAGTCAGAGTTGGTGGCGGCCGCAGCAGCAGCAGCAGCAGCATACTCCGTAGCAGCTGTGGCATAGTCGGTGATCGTTGATGCTGTTGGTCGTCGGAGGGGGCTCCGGTCCCGCGCATAATAGGTCGGGGGTTGGCTTATGGAGCTCTGGCTGTACGCCTCCAATGCTTTGGGCATGCGCTCCCTCATGGAAGAGCCATAGCCAGCCAGTGGGGTGCCCCAGCGGTCAGGGTACGGAGTGCCCACCGCTCCGTAGGCCCCAGCCCGGTACTTCTCGTAGTAATCGACATAGCGACTGTCGTAAAAGGGCTGCTCCCCGTACCGGTGGTGCATGGCATAGGGGTCAAGGTAGTCGTGGGCGAATCCAATGCCCATCTCCTGCCGGTCTGTTGGGCATTCTTTGGACCAATGGCCGTCTTTGCCGCACCGGAAGCAGGTGTTCTTCTCGCCCATCCCAGGCTGTATTCGCAGCCGGCTCTTGGACAGTTCAACGTGAATCCGTTTGCCTTTAATAAAAGAAAAAAAAACCAGATTCAATAGAATGTTCTTAGTTAACTACCAGACACAGATTTTTCTTTCCAAGTGAGATGCTGTGATTTGAAATGCGCTACCTGAAACGATGGTGGAAGCAGATTCAGTGTTAAACTTTCTGGGGGTAAAAAGGGAGCGGGGGTAAATAACTGAAAGGAAATAAAAATCAACAGCGAAAGGGACCAAGAGCCGGCACAGACATGATGCACCAAATGGCCTCTTTCAGTGCTGTATGAGCCTGTAAAGAAGAGGAAAGTCAAGGTACCCAAGCTTCTCCCAATCTGAGACCAAGCTTAATACTGGGAAAAACACATCACTGTCCAGCAAACCTGCTTCGAATGATGTGTGGCCAGACACTAATGGTGATGCTTACCACAGCCGATTAGCCTGCCAACACTCAAGCTTGTGTATGAGAGTCTGGGGGATGGCTGGTGCCTGATAAACCATTTGCCAGGCGAAACAGTTCGATTGCCAGGCTTAATCAGGTAGCAACGTAAAGGGGAAATAAGCCGACATGACCCAGTAATCATAATGTTGCAAGACATGCTGCTATGTACTCCAATCTCCCCACTGTCATTGGACTAGTAATTCAGAGGCCCAGGCAGGGACGTGTGTTCAAATCCCACCTCGGCAACTAATGGAATTTAAATTCAATTAATTGAAAAAAAGCTGGAATTAAAAGCTAGTCTCCACCATTGAGACTATCTGGTTCTCTAGTGTCCTTTAGGGAAGGAAATCTACTATCCTTATCTGACTCCAGACCCACAGCAATGAGATTGACTCTACCCTCTGAAATGGCCTAGCAGGGCACTCAGTTCAAGGGGAATTAGGGATGGGCAACAAACGCTGGCCTTGCCAGTGTCACCGACATCCCACCACTCCCATGAACTACGTTCTGTATGGGTCAGCCGTGCATCAGTGGCTGCAACTTGCAGCCTGGCTCTCGATATTCAAGCAGAAAATGTAAGCCCAGTGCAGCACTGCACTGCCAGAGATGCTGTCCTTTAGCGGAGATTTTAGAGGGAGGCCCTGCCTTAAAAGATCTCATGGCACTATTTCAAAGAAGAGCATGAGATTTCTCCCTTTTGTCTTATCACCTCGACAGACAGCTCCTCTGGTCATCATCCCATTCCCAATTCTTTTTATACAGAGCAAAAAAAGACTTTGTTGAAACATTTCGCTTTGCACCCATCAGGACACTTTGCAAGAAAATGCCAATGTCAGGGGGAGCAGCGTATTGTATTTATACAATATGAGAAGAGTGCTGATTGGTTGGCAAGTGGACTCCAATTGGTTGAGATGCTGCCATGGAGAATGCACCAGTCAATGGTGACTGACAGTTAATTGCCAAGCATTGTTTGAAATTTAAACCAGGCAGCTCGACTCCGATTGGTCAAGACATTGTCCTGGGGAATAAACCAGCGAATGGCCGTCACTTATTTTGTTTAGCAGAAACCGGTGCAACGCGTGTACATGTTCTTTGTCTGCAAAAAAACAGAGCCCTGTGTATTAATATATGTAGCTTCCAGCACACGCAAATGCACCGCACTGTGAGCCCGACTGACCATCTTAAATTGGCTGTCAGCGTAATTCTTAGTGCACTGAGGATTATTTAACGGATGTTGTCCAATTGCAAATCACATCTAATGCTAACGCTCTTTTGAGTTTTGCAAGCATAGGCTGGTTGGGTAAGGTCCTTGCCTATTGTGAACAATATATTAATACACAGGGTCCTGTTCTTTGCAGACAGAAAGAACATGTACACACATTACACCTGCTTCAGCTAAGCAAAGTAAGTGACAACCATCCACTGATGCATTCTCCATGGCAACGTCTCTAACAACCTGAGTCCGCTTGCCAACCAATCAACACTCTTTTCATACAGTATAAATATACTGTTCCCCTGGACATTGATATTTTCTTGTGAATTATCCTGATGAGTACAAAAGGAAAAGCTTAGATCAAAGTCTCTTTTTTTTTAAGCAATACTCAAGTTCTCTACTACCAAACGACGATCTTTTTATACAGTTCCAATCAATCTCTCTCTCTCAACCCAAGTTTGACAAGGCCCCATCTATAGCTATACCGCTGGGTGTTTTTAGTTAGACTGGACAAAGCAGGTGCATATCCGTGTGTCTGTCAATGACCCATATTCAAATCCCAGGTACAGTACAGGAGATGGTGGTGCAGCAAGCAATGGGGGGTAGGTTGGATGTAAGAGGGCATACAGAGAAGGAGAAGAGAGAATGTTACAGGTACTCTTGAGCTACAATGAAAAACAGTCACACTCATAGGTGGTCAGATCAACTTGTATTTAGAGTTGTGTACCTGTAATATCTGATAAAGAGCTGGACAACAGCATAATTCAGGGGGCAACAATACAACCAGGACATGTGTGTCTTCCACACATTTTCCTTTAACCCAGGGAAACTGAGCAAACATGGCAAGAGGCTAGAGGTGAATTGTTTAGCTGTTTTGTTACACCAAGTGAATATACAGAGCAATGGTAATGGTCAGATGCAAAGCGTCTTCACATAATACAACAACGCTGTGATTCTACACTCCCAGGAGGCTGTCCGACTTATTCATGCTGAAGCACCTTCCTGAATTCTAAATCTTTAGCCTTGTAACTATCTGCTTGCAATCTGACTTGACTGCCCATGTCTGTTATTTTTTAAAAAACCGTGTTACTTGTCCTAAAGGAGCAGAAACTTCACCCACACAATAGGTGTTAGGCCCGATCACCAAGGCAATCTAACACATTTCTTATTGGGAGGGGAACAAGATTAAATCTCACACATTAGCATTTTAAACACCCATCATCTCAGCATGCACCAGAGAATGTTTGACGTGAAATGTAAATGTTGTAAATATAACCCGTAACGGCAAGTGTAGTGAGGCAACTCATGTACTGTATTGAAAGAAACTGATCTGTATTGTCCTTTATGCAAGGTCAAATTCCAAATTTACAGAATGCTGCTGGAAAAACTCAGCAGATCTGGCAACATCTGTGGAGAGAAACACAGCTAATGTTTCGAGTCCAACATGACTCTTCTCCAGAACTGAGGAGTCTAGTCTGAAGAGGAATTAAGAGTCTGATATAAAGGCCTCTGCATTAAATGGGAGATATTTTTGATGATTTCTGTTTTGTATTGAGCTTCAGGGGCGATTTTTATTGTCACACCCATGCTGATAACCTGTTCCACAAGCTCATACTAAAGAAATAAATGTCTTTTCCTTTGGCCTTAACTTTAAACTGGTGTCCTCAACCTTCCTGCATTCAAATTCCATATTCATAATTTTAAATATCTCTATCAACCCACACAACACCCACCACCCCTCTTCCTTCCCACCACACCCTTCCATTGTCCTGTTCTTCACCAGACAATTAAAATTCCCACGGTGGACAAAAGGGGAGATGATGGCGTAGTGATAACGTCACTAGATTAGTGATCCAGAGGCCCAGGCTAATGCTCTGGGGACAAGAGTTCAAATCCCACCATGGCTGCTTCAATTAAATTCTACTAATAAAATCTGAAATTGAAAGCTAGCGCCTCAGTAACAGTGATCATGAAGCTATCACTGATTGCTGTAAAAACCTCTGGTTCACTAATGTCCTCTCATGGAGGAAAGGAAGGAAATCTGCCATCCTTTCCTGTGGGTCTGGAGTCAAGTGTAGGCCGATCAGGTATGTGGCTGACTCTTAACTGCCCTCTGAGATGGCCTAGCAAGCCACTCAGTTCAAGGGCAATTAGGGATGGGCAACAAATGCTGGTCTTGGCAGCAACATCTACATCCCATAAAAGAGCAAAGGGAAAAAAAACAATGCTTCCTAGTGATCCCACACTCAAGTTCAGGAGTCAGCAGCTTTGCACCTCTTTTCCAATTTTCTATTCCTTTGCTGCACCAAACATGCAGATACAAGCTTACCAAGGCCAGATATAATGTAAGGAACACCTCTTAAGACACGTCACACTCAGAGATCAGCATCCTGACATTTTATCTGCTTTTCCCCCTTACAATGAACCATCAATCTAAAATCTCCAGATTTTTCCTGTCATTATCTCAAGTACATTTGTTAGAGAGTCAACATTCTTGTGTGTTTTTTTTTAAAAATGACTTCATTCAGGCACAGGTTGAACTCCAACTACCCATTTCAGTCCAACGCCCACCAACTTGGTCTCATTTGGTCACCCTCTTGCCTCAAATCAGAAGGTCGTGGGTTCTCTCCAGGACTCGAGCACAAAAGTCTAGGCAGATACTCCCAGTGCCATACGGCGGGGAGTGCTGTATTTTGGATGAGCTGTTAAACTGAGGCCCAGTCTGCCTACTTGGGACTTGGGTCGATGTAAAAGATCCCATGGTACTATTTTGAAGAGGACCAGGGGACAGAGATTTGCATTTATATTGCACCTTTCACAAGGTCTCCTGGCCAATATTCATTCCTTTATCAATATCACCAAAAAAAAAGACCGCAGTTTGTGGGAGCTCGTTGTACACAAACTGGCAGCTGTGCTTCTTACAGTAAAACAGTGACCACATTTTGAAGGTCTGTCACTGGCTGTAAAGTGCTTTGGGGCATCTGATGGTTGGTTGGGAAAGGTGCTATATAAATGCAAATCTCTCTCCCTTTTCACATTTTTATCCCTAAAAGTTACAATTGTGCACAACATTTCTGTCCCCAAGTCATTTGTAATAATCCAAGCTAAATTGTGACACCCCCATCTTTCCGATACCCACTATTGCGCATTACTGCGAATGTTTTCTAAAATCAGTTTAAGCCAAACGATGGGCAATAATCAGACTGCACCCCTGCCCCACCCCAATATCTATTAAAACCATGTTGAAACTACCAGTTGCTTCACATGGAAGCCTTACAGTTAGCAATCTCTTAATAGAGAATATTAAGGTGAGTGACTGAAGTGTACAAGTATTCAATTTATCAAAAGAGATAAATCCTGAATATTACTTCAACGTGGGGAAAGACCAGGGATCATAAACAATCAACAAAAAAAAAATTAGCTACCAGAAATAGGATATTCACTAAACAATTTAGACAGTCAGAATAGTCAAGATACCATCAATTAGAGCATCCAGGATAATTGCACGCTACTCAGAATATCAAAATACAAAACGAGGTGAGCTTTGGGACCTTTTCCCATTCTTAGAAAGAGACCTGGAACCAATGTCCCTTCTAAACTTATTTTTCTGGAATAGATGGACGATTTGTTTAATTGCGCAGGGGCCTTTTAAATGTTTTTGCGACCTTGTGCATGCACATACCCAGACAACAGAGACAGACAGATAAAAATCAACCATTCTGTCTTAAACCCAGTGAAAGGACAGTGTCTGACCCACTGTATTAGTCGCCAAGAAGCACCAGTATTAAAATCCCCAACAAAGGGAGACTGGGTACGCCAATCTCTGGCCTCCACGTGCCATCAACAAGGACAGCCAAGGTGCCTGTCCTCTACATCAGCTGCAAGACTGAGCACCTCAGCAGCTGTTAATCCCAATAGCTTGGAGCAACTACCCTACATTAATTTCACCTTTGAACTCTGTGCCATCCAGCCCCTTGATGGCCGCCATGGCGTCTTCCCCCCTCTCCATGTGCACAAACGCGTAATCTTTGATGATGTCGCACTCAAGGACTGTCCCATACTCTTCGAACTTGGCCTGCAGCTCCTGGCTGGTGCAGTTGGAGCTCACTTTACCCACATGGAGTTTGGTGGAGGACTTGGTCATGCTCTTGCTGGCTTCCACATTGATAGCGACCCCATGCAATTTGTAGTGATGCAGGTTCTCAATCGCCTCCTTTGCTGCTTCCTTGTTGTCCATATGCACAAATCCATAGTTCTGTTTTTTAAAAAAAGCACATTTAACTTACATCAACAGTCAGTCATGAAATTAAAACAATACTTAAAAACTACAGTAAAAGAGAATGTTGGGGCCATGCAGCTTTCCAACACATAACCAAGCTAGAGGTCAGGACTCCCGTTTCAGTGCCTGTTGTGTTTCTTTATTATTGTTTAGACATTCACGAGATGTGGGCATCACTGGCAAGGCCAGGATTCATTGCCCACCCCTAGGTGCCCTTGAGAAAATGGCGGTGAGCCACTACTGCCACGTGGGCACTTGTGCGCTCACACTGCGTTTGGGGAAGGAGTTCAGGATTTTGATTCGGCAACAGTAAAGGAACAGCAATGTAATTCCAAGTCAGGGTATCATATTCTCGGGGGCTTCACAGGTTAAATACTGGAAACAAAAGGGTCATTCGGACTCGAAACGTTAACTGTGCTCCTCTCCGCAGATGCTGCCAGACCTGCTGAGTTTTTCCAAGTATTTTTGTTTGTGTTTTGGATTTCCAGCATCCACAGTTTTTTGCTTTTAAATACTGGAAAGATGTTTCCCCTCATGAGAGAATCTAGAACTGGGGCGACAGTTTCAAAATAAGGGGTCGCCCATTTAAGGCTGAGATAAGGAGGAATTTCTTCTCTCAGAGAGTCATTAGTCTTTGGAATTCTCTTCCCCAACAAGCAGTAGAGGCTGGGTCATTGAATATATTCAAGGCTGAGTTAAGACAAATTTTTGATTGACAATGGAGTTAAGGGTTATTGGAGGCAGACAGGAATCAGATCAGCCATGATTTTACTGAATTCACAGCAGGCTCAATGGCCTACTCCTGCTCCTGTGATCTTGTAAATTAGCTCGTCACACAGCCAGGCAAGTCAATAACAACCTCAGGGTGAAGGTCGTGTGTTCAAGTCCCACGCCAAAGACTTGAGGCTGACGTGCCCAGTGCAGTACTGAGGCAATGGTGCACTGTCAGAGCTACCGTCTTTGAGGTCCCATCCATCCTCTCAAGCGAACGCAAATAATCCCATGGCACTATTTCAAAGAGATTGGGAGTTCTTTCAGAGTCCTGGCTAGTATTTATCCCTCAGTCAACATCATTAAAAAAATTCTGGTCAGTATCTCATTGCTCTTTGTGGGGGCTCACTGTGTGCAAATTGGCTGCCACATTTGTTACATTACTTTTTGTGATGTATCCACTGTTATATTCAGTGAATGAAAAGTGTTTTGGTAACCCCAGCAACCATGAAAGTCACCGTACAGGTACTTTACTCCATGAGAAAACATTTCCTTGCAATATGGTACCCTACCACAAAGATCAGGAAGATGGAATCACAGAATGGTTAAGAGCACAGAAAGGGACCATTTGGCCCCTTGAGTTAATGCCAGCTTCTTGCAAGAGCATTTTAGCTAGTCCCACTATCATACCCTTTCCCCATAGACTGCAAATTTCTCTCCTTGGGTAATTATCCAAAACCCTTTTGAAAGTAATGACTGAATTTGCCTCCATCACACACTCAGATAGTACATTCTAGATCCTAACACTCAATGCATATAAGTTTTTCTTCACGTCGCCTTTGGTTCTTTCACCACTTTAAATCTGTGCCCTCTGGTTCTCAATCCTTCTGCCAATGGGAGCAGTTTCTCCCGAAGTATTCTGCCCAGATCCCTCATGACTTTGGCACCTTTATCAAATCTCCTCTTCTCTTAAGGAGGACCATCCCAACCTCTCCAATCTAATCTAACTGACGTCCCTCATCTCTGCAATCATTCTCATAAATCATTTCCGCAACCATCTCTAAAGTCTTCGCACTCTTGCTGTTGTGTGGCGAGCAGAATTAGCCCCAATATTCCAGTTGAGGCCAAACTGGAGTTTTATACAGGTTCGACATAACTTCCTTGCTTTCAGAGTCCATTCCAGTCAGTATTAGTGCCCGATTGGGTGCTACGTTAGCCAGTGACAGCCAGCACATGGGATTGGTTCAGCCTCAGGAAGCTCCATCGCGAAAAAAAGACACCGGCTCCCACCCCTAGCACAGAGACCCCACTAGTGAAAAATCCCTGTGACGAAGGAAGTAGGTTCGAATCTCCCCGAGGGCAGACACCACCACTGGAAAACGTTTGTGGGGAAAGGGCGGAGCAGGCAGGGGCAGGAAGAGTTAATGGGGGACTGGGGGGGAATGAGGAGGAGGGGGAACAACAAGGGGAGGGGAACAACGAGAGGGAGACGATGTGGGGGGGCGCGAGAGGGGGACAGGGCGGGGGGGGTGGTGTGTGGGAGAGGGGCAGGGTTGGGGGGGGGGGCGTGAGAGGGGGACATGGTGGGGGGAAGGGACGGAGGAGAGGGGGCCAGGGTGGGTGTGGGGGGGTAGATTATTGACAAGGACGGGGGAGAGACGAGGGCGAGGAGAGACCTGGAGGGGGGGGGGGGGGGGGGGGGGGGGGGGGGGGGGGAAAGAGACGTGGGGGGGGGGGGGGGGGGGGGGAAGAGAGAGAGAAAAGAGAGAGACAGACGGTGGGGGAGAGAGAGAGAGAGAAGGGGGGGCGGGCGGGGAGAGAGAGAGAGAAGGGGGGGCGGGGGGGGAGAGAGAGAGAGAGAGAAGGGGGGGCGGGGGGGGAGAGAGAGAGAGAAGGGGGGGCGGGGGGGGAGAGAGAGAGAGAGAGAAGGGGGGGCGGGGGGGGGAGAGAGAGAGAGAAGGGGGGGCGGGGGGGGAGAGAGAGAGAGAAGGGGGGGCGGGGGGGGAGAGAGAGAGAGAGAGAAGGGGGGGCGGGGGGGAGAGAGAGAGAGAGAGAAGGGGGGGGCGGGGGGGAGAGAGAGAGAGAGAGAAGGGGGGGCGGGCGGGGAGAGAGAGAGAGAAGGGGGGGCGGGTGGGGAGAGAGAGAGAGAAGGGGGGGCGGGCGGGGAGAGAGAGAGAGAAGGGGGGGCGGGCGGGGAGAGAGAGAGAGAAGGGGGGGCGGGCGGGGAGAGAGAGAGAGAAGGGGGGGCGGGCGGGGAGAGAGAGAGAGAAGGGGGGGCGGGCGGGGAGAGAGAGAGAGAAGGGGGGGCGGGCGGGGAGAGAGAGAGAGAAGGGGGGGCGGGCGGGGAGAGAGAGAGAGAAGGGGGGGCGGGCGGGGAGAGAGAGAGAGAAGGGGGGGCGGGCGGGGAGAGAGAGAGAGAAGGGGGGGCGGGCGGGGAGAGAGAGAGAGAAGGGGGGGCGGGCGGGGAGAGAGAGAGAGAAGGGGGGGCGGGCGGGGAGAGAGAGAGAGAAGGGGGGGCGGGCGGGGGGAGAGAGAGAGAAGGGGGGGCGGGCGGGGGGAGAGAGAGAGAAGGGGGGTGGGCGGGGAGAGAGAGAGAGAAGGGGGGCAGGCGGGGAGCGAGGGAGAGGGAGAGAGAGAGAGAGAAGGGGGGCAGGCGGGGAGCGAGGGAGAGGGAGAGAGAGAGAGAGAAGGGGGGGCGGGCGGGGAGCGAGTGAGAGGGAGAGAGAGAGAGAGAAGGGGGGCGGGCGGGGAGAGAGAGAGAGAGAAGGGGGGCGGGCGGGGAGAGAGGGAGAGAGAGAGAGAGAGAAGGGGGGCGGGCGGGGAGAGGGGGAGAGAGAGAGAGAGAAGGGGGGCGGGCGGGGAGAGAGAGAGAGAGAAGGGGGGCGGGCGGGGAGAGAGGGAGAGGGAGAGAGAGAGAGAGAAGGGGGGCGGGCGGGGAGAGAGAGAGAAGGGGGGCGGGCGGGGAGAGAGAGAGAAGGGGGGCGGGCGGGGAGAGAGAGAGAAGGGGGGCGGGCGGGGAGAGAGAGAGAAGGGGGGCGGGCGGGGAGAGAGAGAGAAGGGGGGCGGGCGGGGAGAGAGAGAGAAGGGGGGCGGGCGGGGAGAGAGAGAGAAGGGGGGCGGGCGGGGAGAGAGAGAGAAGGGGGGCGGGCGGGGAGAGAGAGAGAAGGGGGGCGGGCGGGGAGAGAGAGAGAAGGGGGGCGGGCGGGGAGAGAGAGAGAAGGGGGGCGGGCGGGGAGAGAGAGAGAAGGGGGGCGGGCGGGGAGAGAGAGAGAAGGGGGGCGGGCGGGGAGAGAGAGAGAAGGGGGGCGGGCGGGGAGAGAGAGAGAAGGGGGGCGGGCGGGGAGAGAGAGAGAAGGGGGGCGGGCGGGGAGAGAGAGAGAAGGGGGGCGGGCGGGGAGAGAGAGAGAAGGGGGGCGGGCGGGGAGAGAGAGAGAAGGGGGGCGGGCGGGGAGAGAGAGAGAAGGGGGGCGGGCGGGGAGAGAGAGAGAAGGGGGGCGGGCGGGGAGAGAGAGAGAAGGGGGGTGGGCGGGGAGAGAGAGAGAAGGGGGGTGGGCGGGGAGAGAGAGAGAAGGGGGGTGGGCGGGGAGAGAGAGAGAAGGGGGGTGGGCGGGGAGAGAGAGAGAAGGGGGGTGGGCGGGGAGAGAGAGAGAAGGGGGGTGGGCGGGGAGAGAGAGAGAAGGGGGTGGGCGGGGAGAGAGAGAGAAGGGGGGTGGGCGGGGAGAGAGAGAGAAGGGGGGTGGGCGGGGAGAGAGAGAGAAGGGGGGTGGGCGGGGAGAGAGAGAGAAGGGGGGTGGGCGGGGAGAGAGAGAGAGAGAGAAGGGGGGTGGGCGGGAGAGAGAGAGAGAGAGAGAGAGAGAAGGGGGGTGGGCGGGGAGAGGGAGAGAGAGAGAAGGGGGGTGGGCGGGGAGAGGGAGAGAGAGAGAAGGGGGGTGGGCGGGGAGAGGGAGAGAGAGAGAGAGAGAAGGGGGGTGGGCGGGGAGAGGGAGAGAGAGAGAGAAGGGGGGTGGGCGGGGAGAGGGAGAGAGAGAGAGAGAAGGGGGCGGGCGGGGAGAGAGAGAGAGAGAGAGAGAAGGGGGCGGGCGGGGAGAGGGAGAGAGAAGGGGGCGGGCGGGGAGAGGGAGAGAGAAGGGGGCGGGCGGGGAGAGGGAGAGAGAAGGGGGATGGAGACGGGGGGGGGGGAGAGATGGAGACGGGGGGGGGGGAGAGATGGAGACGTGGGGGGGGGGGGAGAGATGGAGACGTGGGGGGGGGGGGGGGAGAGATGGAGACGTGGGGGGGGGGGGGGAGAGATGGAGACGTGGGGGGGGGGGGGGAGAGATGGAGACGTGGGGGGGGGGGGGAGAGATGGAGACGTGGGGGGGGGGGGGGAGAGAGATGGAGACGTGGGGGGGGGGGGGGGGGAAGAGATGGAGACGTGGGGGGGGGGGGGGGGGGGGGGAGAGAGATGGAGACGTGGGGGGGGGGGGGGGGAGAGACGACGGAGACAGAGGGGACGGGACGGCGGGCAGAGACGGGGGTGGGGGGGGGTGGGAGGAGACGGACAGAGACGGGGGGGGGGGGGGGGGGGGGGGCGGACAGAGACCGGGGGGGGGGGGGGGGGGAGAGACGGACAGAGACCGGGGGGGGGACCGACGGACAGAGACGGGGACGGTGGTGGGACGGACGGGGACGGGCAGAGACCCGGGGGGGGGGGGGGGGGGGGAAGAGAGAGACGGGGGGGTGGCGGGAAGAGGAGACGGGACGAGAGAGTGAAGCCCTCCATAGTCAAAGAGCAATAAACAGGACTCACTGGCATGTGAGGAAAGGTCAAGGCTCTCGCATGACGTCACCGGGGTAAGAGGGCGGGTGGGATAGCTTCCCCCCTCCCCTCCCATCCCAGTAACAACCTTGCCCGTTTCTAACAGACGCTTTTTTTTTCTCAATCAAAATTTATCCTTTGCTGGGATGTGTCTGGCGAGGCCGGCATTCGCTGGCCATCCCGATGTGGCTTTGCTGCTTCCTAAGGGCAGTCCAGAGGCGACCACCTTGTCTGGTGGAGTCACATGTCGAGCTGCCCCAGCCGGCCCGGGCTGACCGGACCCGACCAGACCAGGGAAAGGACAGCAGATTCCCTTCGCCGGGAAGGACACTGGTGAACCCCACCGGGGTGTGTGTGTGTGTTTTTGTTTCTAAAAACGATAGATCTCCATGAGACCAGCTTTTCAAATTCCAGGTTTTATTATTAATTGAAATCGTTCATCCGAATTACACCAGCTGCTGCCCCGGTGGGATTTGAACCCCCCCCTCCCCGGAGTTTTAGCCTCCGGATGACCAGTCCCAGGGACATTACCATCACCCCCCCCCCGCCCCCCTCACCTTGATCAGGTCGCACTCGCTCACTTCGCCGTACTTCTCGAACAGAGCCCGAATCTCCTCGGCGGTTGTCGGCCGCGGCAGGTTGCCCACGAAGATTTTAACCATTTTCTTTCGAATTCCCCCAAACGCAGAGAAGAAAAAAAAAATAAAGCTTAGAAACGGAGAGGCTGTATTTCGGCCGAGTCGAAGGGCAGGCCAGACGGGGATGAGACTCGCTCCCTCGCTGCGACACAAAATGGCGGCGGCGAAAAGAGGCCGCGGGAGGAGAGCGAGCGGGGCCGACCCGCCTTAAATCCCATTGGGCAGCCGCCCCGGAGCGCTCGACGCCGATTGGCCAGTGCTCACATCAGTCAGGGCTCCGCTCCGCCCTCCCCGTGATTGAGCGGTGATAGGCCGTGGGGGTGTTCTCTCCTGCTATCAATCAGCCGCTGGTAGCGCCGCCCACAACCCCGCCTCCATTGCCGCCTGGTCAATGTCTGGGTGCCATTAACGTTTGTGCAGCAGCAGAGATGTGCATTGCCATGGTGCCCAATTCTGAAACGTTAATTCATCTTGTTCTTCCCATGTGTGATCTACTAAGCCTTTTTGCAGCATTTTTGGTTTTTTTAAGCATAAAACACCCCCATAAACATGAATAGATGACTGTGCTGGTTTAGAGCGCCGCCATCTTTAGTACTGGCAAGACAACCTCCGTAACACGTGCGGTTGAGGAAAATTAGATTTAATGTAAAGAACAAATAAAATCTACATAAAAGCAAAATACTGCGGATGCTTGCGAGCTGATATCGAATCTGCACATATACAATGCAATGCATATGTGCATATGCAGTGCACATCAGAAAAAAAAATGCTCCTTGTATTTATCACTTTTGCTTCTTTTGTCAATTATTTTAAATCTGTGCCCTCTTGTCCTTGATCCTTTGAGGAGTGGGAACAGCTCCCTACCTACCTTTTCTGACTCCTCATAATTTTGAATAACCTCTATCAAATCTCTCAATCTTCTCTTCCAATGAAAACAGTCCCAACTTCTCCAGTCTATCATCACAGGAGGAGGCCATTCGGCCCATCTTGTCTGCACAGGCTCTCCAAGTGAGCATTATGACCTAGTGCCATTGCCCTGCCTTTTCCCCATATCCCTGCACATTGTTTCTATTCAAATAATCATCTAAAGCCCTCTTGAATGCCTCGATTGAGCCTGCCTCCACCAGTGCATTCCAGACCCAAACACTCGTGGTGTGAAAAATATTTTTCTTCACAACTGAAGTTCCTCATTCCTGGAACCCATTCTCATGAATCTTTTCTGCACTCTCTCCAATATGCCTTTGCATCTTTCTGAAAGTGCAGTGCCCAGAACTGGACACAATGCTCCAGCTGAGGCCAAACCAGTGTCCCATACAAGTTCAACATGTAGTTAATTACTTTTGCAGTGGAGTAGAGTTTTGGCAGTGTGTTGGGGCACAGATACTCTGCTTCAAATTTGTTGTTCAGTAGGTGGGTAACAACTTTTTTTTTCAAGTATAATCAATCCTTTTTTTTCAACCTCCGGACCGATTTTTTGCACCAGAAGAGCAATGTTGCCTAAGTCAGTTACGCAGTGAGCATGTGCTAGCTCGCTCTGAAAGCATCAAGAGCTATCACAGTGTGCACCCGCACTCTGTAGACTTGGTGTACGTACTCTATGATTACTGAAATTAAGGGAAAATTTAAAGATAAATAAATGCATAAATTAGTAAACTTTCTTCCATACATACACATTTTATACTGTTTGCATTTACATTTTTATAAATATATTTCCCCACAAAAATGTAAAGGTTGTCTGTGTCTTGCAGCTCTCGAATGTATAAAGATTTTCATACATGCCTCAAAGGTTCAGAAAGCTTGGCCACCCCTGGTATAGGCAGAGCTAAGCCATCCCACAACCAACAATCAGATCAAAGCACTGCAGTCCTGCCACATCCATTCATGAATGGAGGTGGACAATTAAACAACTGAAGGGAGGAAGAGGCTCCAAAATCACCCCCCATCCTCAGTGCTAGGGGAGCCCAGCACATCAGTGCTCAGCCAGAAGTTCCGAGTGGATGATCCATCTCGGCCACCTCCTGAGGTCTCCAGCGTCACAGGTTCTAGCCTTCAGAAAATTCGATTCACTTCATGTGATATCAAAAAAAGGCTGACCACACTTGATACAGCAAAGACAATACGCACCCTGACAATGTCCCGGCTATAGCACTGAAGACTTGTGCTCCAAATCTAGCCATCATCCTAGCCAAGTAGTTCCAGTACAGCTACGACACTGGCATTTGCCTGATAATGTAGAAAATTGTCCAGGTCTCTCCTGTCCATAAAAAGCAGCACAAAATCAATATGGCCGATCATCAAAGTGATGGAAGGTGCCATTAACAGTGCTATCAAGTGGCACTTACATAGCAATTATTACATAGCAATAATCTGCTCACCAGTGTTCAGGTTAGGTTCTGTGGCCCCCCAAAAAAAGCATATTAACTAAATGGTGAGAGAATGCAGAGCTCTGAGAATCAGAGGGATCTGGGTGTCCTAGTGTATGAATCACAAAAGGCTGGTATGCAGGTAAAGCAGGTAATTAGGAAAACTAATAGAATGTTATTGTTTATTGTGAGGGGAATTGATAACAAAAGTAGGGAGGTTATGCTTCAGTTGTAAAGGGCACTGGTGAGACCACATCTGGAGTACTGTGTACGGTATTGATCCCCTTATTTAAGATGTTAATGCATTAAAAGCAGTTCAGAGAAGGTTTACTGGACTAATACCAGGAATGGTTGGGTTGTCTTATGAGGAAAGGTTGGACAGATTAGGCTTGTATCCACTGGAATTTAGAAGAGTAAGAGGTGACTTGATTGAAACCTTTAAGATCCTGAGGGCTCTTGATAAGGTGGGTGTGGAAAGATTTTTCCTTTTGTGGGAGAATCTAGAACTAGGAGTCACAGTTTAAAAATAAGGGGTCGCTCATTTAAGACAGAGATGAGGAGAAGTGAGAGGGTCGTGAGTCTTTGGAACTCTCTTCCTCAAAAGGCAGTGGAAGCAGGGTCTCTGAATATTTTTAAGGCAGAGCTAGATAGATTCTTGATTAACAAGGGGATGGAAGGTTATCGGGGGGTAGGCAGGAATGTGGGGTTGAGGTGACAATCAGATCAGCCGTGATCTTATTGAATGGTGGAGCAGGCTTGAAGGGCCAAGTGGCCTATTCCTGCTTCTAGCTCGTGCGTTTGTATGTATGTATGTATGAATCCCTACCTCATTATAGCCTTATTCCAAACATGGACAAAGGTGAGGTAAGAGTGACTGCCCTTGACACCAAGGCAGTATTTGTCCAAGTGTGGCTTCAAGGAGCCCTAGCAAATGAAATTCACTGGGAATCAGGGGGGGAAAACTCTCCCCTTGTTGGAGTCATATCTAGCACAAAGGAAGATGGTTGTGGTTGTTGGAGGTCTATCATTTCAGATAAAAGCAAAATACTGCGGATGCTGGAAATCTGAAACAAAAACAAAAATAGCTGGAAAAACTCAGCAGGTCTGACAGCATCTGCGGAGAGGAACACAGTCAATGTTCTGATGAAGAGTCATACGGACTTAAGGTTGACTGTGTTCCTCTCTGCAGATGCTGTCAGACCTGCTGAGTTTTTCCAGCTATTTTTGTTTTTGTCTATCATTTCAGTCCCAGGACATCACTGTAGTAGTTCCTCAGGGTGGTGCCCTAGGCCCAACCATCTTCAGCTGATTTATCAATGACCTTCCTTCCATCATAAGGTCAGAAGTGGGATGTTTGCTGATGATTGCACAGCTTTAAGTAAAATTTGCAACTTCTAACATACAGAAGCAGTCCACGCTTATGTGCATCAAGACGTGGATAACATTCAGGCTTGGGCTAATAAGTGTCAAGTAACATTTGCATTACACAAGTGTCAGGCAATAACCATCTCCAACAAGAGAAAATCTAACCATTCCCCCCTTGACAGTCAACAGCATTACCAACGCTGAATTCCCCACCATCAACATCCTAACTGAAGCAACCATATAAATACAATGGCTACAAGGGCAGGTGAGAGGCTGGGAATTCTCCGGTGAGTAACTCACCTCCTCACTCTCCAAAGCCTGTCCACCATCTACAAGATAAAAGCCAGGAGAACGATAGAATACCTTGCACTTTCCTGGATGAGTGTGGCTCCATCAACACTCAGGAAACTTGACACCATCAAGGACAAGCAACCCGCTTAATCAGTATCCTATCCATCACCTTAAACATTCACTCCCTCCACCACATTCACTCCCTCCCTCCACTCAATGCACAGTGGCAGCAGTGTGTACGATCTAGAAGATGCACTGCAGCAACTCATCAATGCTCCTTCAAAAGCACCTTTCAAACCCATTACCTTTATCATCTATAAAGACAAGGGCAGCAGACACATGGAAACACCACCATCTGCAATTTCCCCTCCAAGCCACATGCCATCCTGACTTGGAACTATATCACCGTTCCTTCACTGTCGCTGGGTCAAAATCCTGGAACTCCTTTCCGAACAGCACTCTGGGTATACCTACATCACATGGACTGCAGCGGTTCAAGAAGTCCTAGATGGTGTCCAGCTTCCTAAGTGTTGTTGGAGCTCCACTCTGCACAAGTGGAGAGTATTCCCAGCAATATGCATATCAGTCTATGATGCTGACATAATTAAAGCGGAAGAAGCAGTATTGGACACAATACTCCAGCTGAGGCTCAACCTAAAAAAAAGTGAAATACTGCAGCTGCAGAAATGCTTGAAGCATGTCAGCCAGTCAGGCAGCTTCTGTGGACACAGAAAGGTCACTGACCTTTCGTCAGAAGTGGTGACACTTAAGAGATGTAACAGTTTTTAAGCAAGTACAGAGTCATAGGTGAGGGGAGTGAAAAACAGAAGGTCTGGGATGAGGTGGAAGACAGGAATGATTAAACAACAGAAGGGAGATTAGCATAACATAAAATGAGGAGGTAATGGAAAAAGTAATGAAACTAAAGATGTATGTGATTAACTTTAAATGACGGAACCATTCACAAAGTTTGAGCATAATTACTTTGCTTTTGCACTCCATGCCGCTATTTATAAAGCAAAGAATCCCAGGTGCTTTGTTACTAGCTTTATAAACTTGTCAGGATGAATGCAACTCCTGTGGCGCCCAAGTTGTGGGCCAGGTCTTGGGCCTAGGACCTGTCGGACCAGAGGACAGTGCACTACCGAGTGAGCTACTTGAGCTGCATCAGAAAAGTAGAGGCTTCATCATAATGCAATTGCTTCATGATAACATAACTGCAACTGCTTCAAGTTGGAGATCTTGAAACAGACATCTTTAAAATCCAGGCCTGGGTCAAGCAAGGCTGTGTGATAGCCCCCATACTATTAACAATCTACCTGACAGTGGCTATTCACCTCATCAAAGATCAACTGCCCTCTGGTGTCAGTATTCAATGCCAAGTAGATGGAAAACTCAGTTACCCCCGTGCCAAAACTAAACTGACCACCATGGATTCCATGAACTGCAGCTTGTGGATGACTGCAGTGTTGCTGCTCACATGCACCAGGTTCGCAAGCTACTCTCGATCTCTTCAATTCTGCATACAAGAAACTCAGCCTGTCCTTGAATGTTGTCAAAACAAAACTTATATACCACCTCACACCTGGTCAGCCAAATATTCCACCTCCCATACATGTTGAAGGGGAGACTCTTGAATGTGTTGAGCACTACCCATGCCTTGGCAGTCACCTCTCTCTAAAGGCCGCTATTGACAAGGAGATCCAATACCGGATCAGCTGCACCAGCTCAGCCTTTTACAAGGGAAATTACGTGGGAACGAAAGCAGAGCTGGCAAAAGTGGACTGGGAAATGAGGCTGAGGGATAGGTCAATAGAGATACAGTGGTGGGCATTTAAAGGGATGTTTCAGAATACACAGAATAGGTACATTCCAACGAGGAAGAAAAATTCCAAACGGAGGACCCATCATCCGTGGTTAACTAAATAAATTAAAGATAGCATCAAACTTAAAGAAAAAACACTTAAATGTGCAAAGATGGGTGGTAGGTCAGAAGATTGGACAGAATATAAAGAACAGTGAAGAATGGCAAAAAGGTTATTAAGGAAGGAAAATTAGAGTATGAGAGAAAGCTAGCTAGAAATACAAAGACAGATAGTAAGAGGGTGGGGACAAAGGAGGGATTGACAAAGACGTCAAAAAGGATAGAAAATAGGATTTTATCCCCTTCCTTCTACATTCATTTTGATTTTTTATCCACTTATTTTATTTTTATTTTCATCCGTAGTTTTACCCCTGGTTTTTATCCCATTTTCTATCCTTTTTTCCCCCCACTATCGCCCCCTCCCCCAACCCCATCCCCTACAGGGCCATCTGTCACTTGTTCCATGTTGTTCTTTCACTCAATGCTATCCTTGTTCTGCTATAATCACACTCTGCTTTCTTACCTTTATGCCATTATTAGCACTTTTTTTTTAGCACTAACTGCTACCATTAACAATCTCTTTGTCCTTTAGTTCATGACATCTTTGTCAATCCTTCCTTTGCCCCCACCTATCACTGGCCTTCTATCCAGCTCCACCTGCCCCACCCCCCCTAAACAGTATAAATTTCATCACATTCCCACTCCTCTCCAGCTCTGAAGAAGGGTCATATGGACTTGAAACATTGACTTTGTTTTTCTCTCTCCATAGATGCTGTCAGACCTGCTGAGTTTTTCCAGCATTTTCTGTTTTTGTTGCAGGAAACTATGGGCCAGTTAGCCTAACATCTGTCAAAGGGAAAATGTTAGATTTTATTACTAAAGATAGTATATCAGGGCACTCAGAAAAATTCAACGCAATCAGGCAGAGTCAACATGGTTTTGTAAAAGGGAAATCAGGTTTAACCAATTTATTGGAGTTCTTTGAAGTAGTCACATGTGCTGTGGATAAAGGGGAACTGGTAGATGTATTGTACTTAGATTTCCAGAAGGCATTTGATAAGGTGCCTCATCAAAGTTTATTGCAGAAAATAAAGTTCATAGTGTAGGGGGGTAACATATTGGCATGGATAGATTTTTTCTAACAAGAACAGAGGGTAGCCATAAGTGGGTCTTTTCCTGGTTGCGGGATGTAACGAGTGGTGTGCCACAGGGGTCAGTGCTGGGGCCTCAACCGTTTACAATTCATATAAATGACTTGGATGAAAGGACTCGATGTATCATTGCTAAATTTGCTGATGATACAAAGATAGATTGGAAAGTAAGTGGTGAAGAGGACTTAAGAAGGCTACAAAGTGACATAGATAGGTTAAGTGAGTGGGCAAAGATCTGGCAAATGGAGTATAATGTGGGCAAATGTGAAATTGTCCATTTTGGCAGGAAGAATAAAAAAGAGGCATATTATCTAAATGGTGAGAGATTGCAGAGCTCTGACATTCAGAGAGATCTGGGTGTCTTAGTGCATGAATTGCAAAAGGCTAGTATGCAGGTACAGCAAGTAATTAGGAAAGCTAATAGAATGTGATCATTTATTGTGAGGGGAATTGAATACAAAAGTAGGGAGGTTATGCTTCAGTTGTACAGGGCACTGGTGAGACCACATCTGGAGTACTGTGTACAGTATTGTTCTCCTTATTTAAGGAAGGATGTAAATGCATTAGAATCAGTTTAGAGAAGGTTTACTAAACTAATACCAGGAATGGGCAGGTTATCTTATGAGGAAAGGTTGGACAGACAAGGCTTGTATTCGTTGGCGTTTAGAAGAGTAAGAGGCGACTTGATGAAAACATACAAGATCCTGAGGGGTCTTGACAAGGTCAATGTGGAAAGGATGTTTCCTCTTGTGGGACAATCTACAACTAGGGATCACTGTTTAAAAATAAGAGGTCGCTCATTTAAGACAGAGGTGAGAAGAAATTCTTTTTTGAAGGGGTAGGGAGTCTTTGGAACTCCCTTCATAAAAAGACAATGGAAGCAGCGTCTTTGAATGTTTTCAAGGCCGAGGTAGATAGATTCTTGATAAACAAGGGGTGAGGGGTTACCAGAGGCAGGCAGGAGGTTACAGTCAGATCAGCCAGGATTTTGTTGAATGGCAGAGCAGGCTCGAAGGGCTGAGTGGCCTACTCCTGCTCCTGGTTCATATGTTCTTAAACTACAACAGTGAGTGTTTGACAACAAAGACCTCTGCAAGTCAACAACAGTCCTAGTTTACAGAGCAGTTGTCATCACCACACTCCTGTACTGCAGTGAGACCTGGACAGTGTACCAGTGACACATAAGAGTGCTAGAGAAATTCCATTAGTAATGCCTCCACTGCATCTGCTGGATTCAATGGGAGGATCATTGAACAAATGTTTGTGCCCTTCTTGAAGCCAGCTCCACAAGCATTCAGGCAAAACTCCTGCAAAATCAACTTCGATGGGCTGGATGTCGTGTCTGGATGGCCAAAAGTGTCTCCCCCACCAGGTCCTGTTCTCTCAACTGTCAAAGAAAATGTTTCAAAGACACTCTGGAGCTCACAGTAGCATTGACATTAATGACTGGGCGGAGCTTGCTAACAATCGTTCAAAATGGTGGCAACTTGTCCATCAAGCTGTATCACACTTTGAGTCACTATGACTTACTGATGAGACAGAGTAGTGGCAGAGAGGGAGAGAAAAGGAAGAAAATCCTGCACTCCAGACCCCATTACCTCGTGGGACATCCTGCCCCATGTGCTCAAAGATCTGCGGCTTCGAGAATCAACCTGTCCAGTCACAGGAAAGTGCCAGAACCTCGCGACCCTGAGTAGACGTCATCCTCGAATCGGGGGACAGCCAATGATGATCAACTTGTCCCGCCGCCTTCAAAGATTTGGATATATTCACGCCCAAGTCTGTTTTTTCACCCCCTTTAAAATTGTACCATGCAGTTTACAATGCTATCAATAAGCTCACTTTACACCTCAATAAAGCTCATTACATACTACAAACATAAAAAAAAATGGCTGCAAAGAGTCATGCACGTCCTCTCTCGACACCTCCATTATTGCTAAATTATCAGTCTGCTCACCTCACATCCGTTACTGGATGAAATTTGCTCCAATCAAATATTGGGAAGACTGTGGGCATTGTCTTTGGTCCCCAACACAAACTCGATTCCCTGGCTACCAATTCCATCCCTCTCCCTGATCCCTTTTTTTGAGGCTGGATCAGACAGTTTGCAGCCTTGAGCTGATCCCCCAACTCCATATCGCACAGGCCGCCTTCCATATTCATGACAGCACCCTGCTCAACTCATTCGTTACAGATACTCTCATCCATGTCTTTGTTACCTCCAGACTTGTCCGTTTCAACAAACTCCGGCCGGCCTCCCATTCGACTCCCCCCACCCCGCCCCACACCCCCCTACCCCCCCGCCCTGTAAAAGCTGAGCTCATCTAAACCTCTGCTGCCCGTATGACAACTCGCACCAAGTGCCGTTCACCCATTACCCCTGCGCTCACTGACCAGCATTGGCTGCCCCCAGTCCGGCAATGCCTCAAAATTAAAATCCGTGTGAATCGTAGAAATTTACAGCACGGAAAGAGGCCACTCAGCCCAAAGTGCCTGGGTCAGCCAATCCCACTTTCCGGCTTTTGGTCTGGAACCTTGTAGGTTACAGTACTTCACCTGCATATCCAAGCATTTATATTTAAAATCTCTCTTCTACCCTACTGGGCAATGAGTTTCAGACCTCCATCCCCACTACTCCAAGTGCGAAAAAAATTTCCCCTCAAATCACCTCGAAACCTCCTACCCGAAATCTATGTCCCCTGTTTATGGAACCCTCAACCTCAGAGTTCAAGTTTCTCCATGACCTCTTCCCTTCCTATCTCTATAACCTACTCGTGATTTACTGACGTTTTGTACATCCCTTTTTGCTCCATCATTAGCCTAGCTGCCTAGTGCCCAAGATCAGAAGCTTCTCTCCCTCTTCTTCCTCCTTGAAGGCGCTCCTTAAAACCTTCCTTTTTTGACCAAGCTTTTAGATCACCTGTCCCAATATATCATCACAGGGCTCAATGTCAAATTTTGTTCCATAACGTTCCTTTGAAGCGCCTTATGTGAGTGGCGTTATATAAAGACAAGTTGTTGTTGCAGTGAAGAAGCTATACAGGGTCAAGGGCCACGATGATGTTATGGGGCTGGGAAAAGGGAGGTGCTGGTGTTAAAGGATGGCAGAGCCGCAAATGTCAGAAAAGGCTCTGTGGTTGTAGCGAGGTGGGGGTGGGGAGTCTGCAGTGGGAGTCAGGCTACTGCAGCCAAATCAGGGTGGGGGAAGGGAGGAGCGGTGGGCAAGAGTGGCAGCCCCTCCTCCCCCCCCCCACAGAAGGTGAAGCAGAACTGAAGCAGCAAGGTAGGTTTGACAAAAGAACCTAAGAGGTTAAAACAGATGGGGCTAAGAGTGTACCACACCCCGGGTCGGGACAAGAGGGAGGAGTTTGGAGGCGTGGTTGACATGAACAGGCCCAGCCATGAGGGAGTTGGGAATGGAGAGGCTTCACAGTCCTTCTCCAGCCCACACAGATCTCCAGCCCCGTCCAACTCCAGCCTATTACGCATCCCTGATTTTAATCACTCCATCACTGATGGCTGTGCTTCAGTTGCCTCAGCCCTAAGCTCTGGAATTCCCTTCATAAACCTCTTTGCCACTCTCTCTCTCTCTCTCCACCTCTAGGATGCTCCTTAAAAATCTACCATTTTAACCGAGCTTTTGGCCATCTGCCCTAATATCTCCTTATGGTGGCTCGGTGTCAAAATTTCCTGTGACTGCCTCTCCTGTGAAGCTCCTTGGCCGTTAAAGGTGCTATATAAATGCAAGGTGTTGTTGCTGTTGTTCTCGTACAGTGGTGGGGGCTGCCGACAGATAAATACATACATTTAAAATACTCATAATAAATGGTTAGAGAGGGAGTTTCAATTGTACTTTATGCCAGGCTTTTAATGCATAATTTTTGGGGGCGGGGTGGGAAACCAACCAAGCTTTCCCACCTCAAGTTCACTCATAACCATCATTGGGATAAAGTAATAAGCTCTGGACTGGTTCCGATGACCTCAAGTTCCATCCTTCGGCCAATCTGACTTTATTGGCTCCAGTCTGCCCTGCTACTGCTGCCACCGCAGTTCTGATGAACAGTCATAACTCTGTTAACTCTGTCTGTCTTTCTCTCCGTAGAGGCTGTCGGCCTGCTGAGTTTTTCCAGCAATCTTTGTTTTTGTTTTGGATTTCCAGCACCCGCAGTATTTTGCTTTCATATTGCCCTGCAATTGGTCTGATGAGTCCCAGTCTGCCTTGCAATCATTCCGATTGGCCGATATTACCCACCTCCCATCCCAGTTGGCAAAATATAGTCAGTATAACTCTTCATCAGAGCTAAGGAAAAGTAGAAAAGAGGTGAAATATAAGGTGGTTTAAGGAGGCGGTGGGGGGGGTGGGACAAGTAGAGCTGGATAGAGGGCCAGTGTTAGGTGGAGATAGCCAAAAGATGTCATAGACAAAAGGACAAAGGGGTGTTGACGGTGGTGATATTATCTAAGGCATGTGCTAATGGGGACATTAAGGGTAGAAAGCAGGACAAGCAAGGTACAGATAGCCCTAGTGGGGGTGGGGTGGGGGGAAGGGATGGAAATAGGCTAAAAGGTGGAGATAAAACTATAGATCAAAATAAATTTAAAAATAGGTGGGAAAAGAAAAATATATTTTAAAAATTATAAATTATTGGAAAAAAGGGGGATTGGAAAGGGGGTGGGGATGGAGGAGAGAGTTCATGATCTGAAGCCGTTGAACACAATGTTAAGTCCGGCAGGCTATAAAGTGCCTCGTCGGAAGATGAGGTGCTGTTCCTCCAGTTTGCGTTGGGCTTCACTGGAGCAATGCAACAGGCCAAGGACAGACATGTAGGCATGAGAGCAGGGTGGAGTGTTGAAATGGCAAGCGACAGGGAGGTCTGGGTCATGCTTGTGGACAGACCGAAGGTGTTCCACAAAGCGGTCGCCCAGTCTGCTTTTGGTCTCTCCAATGTAGAGGAAACCGCATTGGGAGCAACGAATGCAGTAGACTAAATTGAGGGAAGTGCAAGTAAAATGCTGCTTCACTTGAAAGGAGTGTTTGGGCCCTTGGATGGTGAGGAGAGGGGAAGTAAAGGGGCACCTTCTGCAGCTGCATGGGAAGGTGCCATGGGAGGGGGTTGAGGTGTAGGGGGTGATGGAGGAGTGGACCAGGGTGTCCCGGAGGGAACGATCCCTGCGGAATGCCGCCAGGGGGGGTGAAGGGAAGATGTGTTTGGTGGTGGCATCATGCTGGAGTTGGCGGAGGATGAGCCTTTGAATGTGGAGGCTGGTGGGGTGATAAGTGAGGACAAGGGGGACCCTATTATGGTTATGAGCCCTCAGACCATCCTGGTGGGGGATGGAGGTCCACGGTGAAGAGGCGGGTGGGGTTATCAGTGAGGACAAGGGGGACCCTATCATGGTTATGGATGGTTGGAAATTGGAAGCAAAATTAATACATTTTTCCAGCTCCAGACGAGAGCATGAAGCAGCACCGAAGCAATCATCATGTACCGGAGAAAGAGTTGTGGGAGGGGGCCGGAGTAGGACTGGAACAAGGAATGTTCCACATACCCCATAAAGAGACAGGCATAACTGGGGCCCATGCGGGTTCCCATAGCCACACCTTTTATTTGGAGGAAGTGAGAGGAGTTTAAGGTGTAATTGTTCAGTGAGAGAACAAGTTCAGCCAGACGGAGGAGAGTATCGGTGGATGGGGATTCTTTGGGCCTCTGTTCGAGGAAGAAGCGGAGAGCCCTCAGACCATCTCGGTGGGGGATGGAGGTCCATGGTAAAGAGGCTGGTGGGGTGATAATTGAGGACAAGGGGGACCCTATTATGGTTCTGGGAGGGAGAAGAAGGTGTGAGGGTGGATGGGCGGGAGATGGGCCAGACACGGTTAAGGGCCCTGTCTACCACCGTGGGTGGAAAACCTCAGTTAAGGAAGAAGGAAGACACGTCAGAGGAACTGTTTTTGCGGCATTCCACAGGGATCGTTGCCTCCGGGACACCCGGGTCCACTCCTGCATCACTCCCTATACCTCAACCCCCTCCCACGGTATCTTTCCATGCAACCGCAGAAGGTGCAACACCTGCCCCTTTACTTCCCCTCTCCTCACGGTCCAAGGGCCCAAACACTCCTTTCAAGTGAAGCAGCATTTCATTTGCACTTCCCTCAATTTAGTCTACTGCGTTCGCTGCTCCCAATGCGGTTTCCTCTACATTGGAGAGACCAAACGCAGACTGGGTGACCGCTTTGAGGAACACTTTCAGTCTGTCCACAAGCATTACCCAGACCTCCCTGTCGCTTGCCATTTCAACACTCCACCCTGCTCTCATGCCCACATGTCTGTCCTTGGCCTGCTGCATTGTTCCAGTGAAGCTCAACGCAAACTGGAGGAACAGCACCTCATCTTCCAACTAGGCACTTTACAGCCTTCCGGACTGAATATTGAGTTCAACAATCTTAGATCATGAACTCTCTCCTCCATCCCCACCCCCTTTCCGATCCCCCCTTTTTTCCAATAATTTATATAGATTTTTCATCTCTCACCTATTCCCATCCATTGGTTTGTCCCTACCTTTTAGTCTATTTCGATCCCTTCACTCTCCACCCCCCCCCAACCCACCCCTCCCCCGCAACTAGGGCTATCTGTACCTTGCTTGTCCTGCTTTCTACCCTTAATGTCACCTATTAGCACATTTCTTAGCTAATATCACCACCGCCAACACCTCTTTGTCCTTTTGTCTCTGATGTATTTTGGCTATCTCCACCTATCACTGGCCTTCTATCCAGCTCTACTTGTCCCACCCCCCCCCTTAATCCAGCTTATATTTCACTTCTTCACTTCTCTCCTATTTTTCCTCAGTTCTGTTGAAGGGTCATACGGACTCAAAATGTTAACTGTGTTCCTCTCTGCAGATGCTGTCAGACTTGCTGAGTTTTTCCAGGTATTTTTATTTTTGTCTCCAATGTCAAACCGTTTCCTCATTTCATTCCTGACTAGGCCCCCTCGCCCTAGACTCTTCAACTAGTGAAAACAGTTTCTCTCTATGTAGTTTATGGGCTCCCCTTAAGAGTTGGAAAAATTTGATCAAATCATTTCTTAACCTTCCAAATTACAGAGAATATGACCTGAGTCTGTGTAATCTTGCCTTATAACTCTTGGAGTCGCGTTATCTTTCTGGTAAATCTATGCTGCACTCCCTCCAAGGCCAATATCCTTCCTATGATGTGATGCCCAGAGCTGCTGAGTGTTCCAGTTGTGGTCTGACCATGCCCTTGTATCGCTGAAGCATGGCTTTTAACCCCCTTGTATCCTAGTCCTTTAGATATAAAGGCCAGCATTCCATTATCATTTTGCTTATTTTCTGTTCTAAAGAACCAGGCACATTTTGAACAACAACCCAGCCACCATGACTGAGATTAGCTTTTTAATTCCAAACTTTATTGGTTCTAAAAAAAAATTCGCCAGCTGCCATGGTGGGATTTGAACTCAAATCTTTAAGGTAAGCCTAGGGCACTGGACAGTCCAGTGACATAACCGTTACGCTACCACATCATCCGGGCCAGACTGTCAGGTCCTTTCAGTCTGACCGATGCCCAGTGGATAGCACAAGGATGACAGGACAAAAGGAGTTAATTCGGTAACGTCCCACAAGAGTGGAGCTGAGGGTCCTTTCGCTCTGGGTGTAGTCTGTGTTCATGTGCAGGCTCCTTTGTATTTGTATCGTTAAGATTGCCTTTATATTGTTAAGACTTGGGTCCCTTTAATTAAACAGCAGAATCCCAGTAACAATGAAAGTTAACGTAAGTTTGAGGGACAGCGCCTCATCTTTTGATTTGGCACTTCCGGACTCACCGGAGTGTCCAACAATTTCATACCATAATCTCTGCTCCCATTTTCCCTTTCCTTCGCTTGTTTCTTAGTTCTGCTTGGTCAGCGGCACACCTGCACCGGGCACATCTTTTGTTTCTTGCCTAGTCCCATCCACGTTCCCTTTGGCCCTGGAAGACTAACTCTCCTGTCATTAATCTCTCCTGGTCTTCCACCCTGTCACGCACTGACCCTCCTCCATGCCCTGCCCACTCAAAACCTATTTCATCTCTAACTTTTCCCCCAGTTCTGATGAAAGGTCATTATAGAGCTGAAACGTTAACTGTTTCTCTCTCTCTCCACACTTGCTGCCATAGCCTGCTGAGTATTTCCGGCATTTTCCATTTTCATATCTGAGCCACAGCCGCGAGTTCATCTGTCAGCATCTGCCATACTGAGCTGGTGTTAAATCAGCACGTGCCTCTTCTTTTAAGAAAGAGATTTCTCCCTCCAGCTTTTATTGAAAAACAGTACATAGAAACAGTAAACAGGTTCATATTAGTTCAAGTCCCTTTTCATGACTGGCTGCTATCCAATCCCTGCAGTATTCTTTTCCTGACCCCAGATTAATTTGGTTGGCAATTTGGGATCCTGGTTTCCGCCTGGCAGTGCGTGGGGTGGTCAGGCACCTTCCCCAGTGAGCGATCCTTCTGTGCCCTCCTGCTCATCAGCTATGCTTCTGTCTCTTCCAGAAACGCTTGACATCAGGATGTCCCCCAGGAGTCACTACCATCAGTCTCTTGGAGGGATTTTCCCAGACGAGTACACCCAGGTCCCGGGCGTAGTTCCGAAGGAGCTCAAAATCCACTTGGGAGAGGAACTGGTTGTATAATACACCTAGAGTGAGGAGAGAAAGAGAGGGTGAAGAGTGGGGGGGCGGAAGAGAGAAAGAGAGAGAGGGGGAGAGGAGACAGGGGGGAGGAGGGAGAGGAGAGAAGGGGGAGAGGAGAGAGGGGGGAGAGGAGAGAGAGGGCGGAGAGAGGGGGGAGGAGGAGGAAGGGGAGAGAGGGGGGAAGAGGAGATGGGGAGAGGGATGGAGAGGAGTATAAGAGAAGAAATCTTACAACAGGCCAGCTTCAATAAGTGTTTGGTGTTGGCCACAGCCAAAGTGCTATATGTCCACCCACTATGAACTCTCAGAGCTCTGTTGTTCCTTCCTGATGATCTGGATAGTTCTGATGCCCACTGTCTGCCCCCAAGCCCCAGGATCCTCACTGGGGCTGTAACTTCCATTGTAGATGCTGCAATTCCCCAGGCCTCTGCGCACCCCAACCCACACTGTGCAACCCCGACCCAGCACGTACCGCAATGCCCAGTGTGTCCTTCTGTTTCCTGCCTACCTCAGCCTACAGTGTACCTCAACGTCCAGCATATCCCTCTTCCGTCTGCCTTCCTTGACCCACACTGTTCCCAGGGCCATCACATACGCCCAGTGTATCCATACGTCCCTTAAATAGCCCCGATTCCAGCTGCATATCTCCATATCTGTGTACCCGTGTGGCCCTGACCCTCGCTGTATCCCGTGTACATACCCCGGTGTACCCAATGACCCTTGTACAGCCCTAATGCCTGCTATACATCTCGGATCCTCCTGGGCACCCTCAGTCCCCGTGTTGTGCCCTCCTGCTCCATTTCCCGCTCCCTCAACGGGATGTGACTGAAGGTGACTGGGACCCACCTTCTGTAAATCGAAGTCGGTCTCGCTCCAGCTCCCAGAGTCGGATCTGATCGGTGATCGTTGGCGGCAGCACTGGATTCTGGAAAGAAATAAAGTCATAAAAAGCAAAACTTTACAAATCACTGTTTAGACCTTAGCTGGTTTGTTGTGTCCAATTCCGGGCACCACACTTTTAGGAAGGGGGTCAAGGCCTTGGAGAGGGCGCAGAAGAGATTCACCAGGACGGTATCAGGGATGAGGGAATTCAGCCATGCAGAGATACTGGGATTGTTCTCCTTACAGCAGGAGAATCTAAGGGGCAGCTAATAGAGGCGTTCAAAATCATGAAGGGCTTTTGATAAAGTGATTAAGGAGAAAGTGGTTCTTGCTAAAAAGAGAGACACGTTGCTGAAGCTGTGCATCTTTTACTCATCAAGACAAATGCAAGAATGCCAAATTTCAAACGATCACATGGAGCTCGGGGAGCCTACAGTTCCCCGTTGCCCTCTCCATGGCAACGCCTCGGCCAATCAGAGTCAGCTTACCAAACAATCAGCACCCTTTTGTCCTGTAGTGTAACTTGTTGTGATCCTTTGAAATTAGGTATTCTCGTGTTTGTCCCAATGAGTGCAAGACAGAAAAAAAGCTTCAGCGAAAGCTTTTCAGCAACGTTCAAATCCTGTATTACTGAGAAACTGTTTCCAATAGCAGGAGGGTTGGTAACCAGAGGACATGGGTTGAAGCTGATCGGTGAAAGAGCCAGAGGGGTGGCGAGAGATTTTCTATTTTTATTTTTACACAACGAGTTGTTAATCAGGAATGTTCTGCCTGAGAGATGGTAATGGAAGCAGATTTAATGGTGACTTCCAAAAGGGTAAGGAGAAACGAGCAGGCGGCCAATTGGACAGCTTTTTCAAAGAGCCGGCACAGGCGCAATGGGTTGAATGACCTCCTCCTGTGCTTTGAGACTCGATGGAAAGCACAAAAAAAAATAAGGATGGAGGAAGGTGCAATTTAGCAACAGACATTGAGCTGCTGGGGGACACCTCAGAGTCACCTAACCGGCCAATGGGTACTACTTGCTCAGCAAATGCCCAGGTGTCACAAATATCAGCTTGAGGCTGTTGCTGCTTAATCGTTCAATAGCACACTGCTCACCATAGTCACATAATAGGGGGCACAATTCAATTCCAAGGAAAAACCCAGAGTCACATTCACTGCGGGATGTGTTCTGACTGGGCTCCTGGGCTTGCTCATCAACACAAAACGCACCTACATTCCCAGAAAGCGGCCCATTTAAAATTGTGTATCCCTCAAAAAAGAAAACAGTGCTGGAAGGGCCTTGTATGTTTTCCACCCCTCCAAAATGTGACACCGAGCCACACATGACGACGTTAGGACAGGTGGTCAAAAGCTCGGTTTTAAGCAGCAGCTTTCCTTTGCTTTTCGTTTTTTTTAAGGGGATGCGGGCGTCGATGGCTGGGCCAGCATTTATTGCCCATCCCTAATTGCTCTTGAGAAGGTGGTGGTGAGCAGCCTTCTTGAACCGCTGCAGTCCATGTATACCCACTGTGCTGTTAGGGAGGGAGTTGGCTGGTGAGTGTTCCCATGCGTCCGCTGCCCTCGTCCTTCTAGGTGGTAGAGGTCACGGGTTTGGAAAGAGGGTGGAGAGGTTTCAGGAGGGAAGTCCGGAGCTTAGGGCCTAGGCGGCTGAAGCCACTGCTGCCAACGGTGAGACGAAAGGAGTTTCGCACGGTCAGGAGGTGAGAACTGGAGGAAGGCAGGGTTGTGGGGGCCTGAGGAGATTACAGAGATAGGGAGGGGCCTAATGTCTCCTTCTGTGGCCCGGTGTCGCATTTTGGCAGGGTGGGAAACATACAGGGTCCTTCCAGCACTGTTCTCATTTCTGAGGAAAGCTTGGACAGGTTAGGCTGGTGTCCACTGGAATTTAGAAGACTAAGTGGTGACTTGATTGAAACCTTCAAGATCCCGAGGGGTCTTCAGAGGGTGGATGTGAAGAGGATGTTTCCTCTTGTGGGAGAATCTAGAACGAGGGGTCACAGTTTAAAAATAAGGGGTCGCACATTTAAGACAGAGATGAGAATTTTTTTCTCTCAGAGGGTGGTGCGACTTTGGAACTCTCTTCCCCAAAAGGCGGTGGAAGAAGAGGCTTTGAATATATTTAAGGCAGAGCTGGATAGATTCTTGAATAACAAGGTGGGGTGAAAGGCAGGAATGTGGGGCTGAGGTTACAATCAGATCAGCCATGATCTTACTCAATGGCGGGGCAGGCTTGAGGGGCCTACTCTTGTTCCTAATTTGTATGTTCACATGTATGTTCGTATGAGATCAGTCTGGGTGGTGGCGGGGAAGAAATGGCGGTGGGCAGAGTGCTCGGAGCTTAATTGGGCATTGATGGCTGCTGGAAATGTGCCTTGCAGCAATGCAGTGCTGGATGGGCTGATCCTCCTGTCGTACTGCCTGTGTCCACTGGGTGGTGCTCTTACACTGCAACCAGGCCGGCAAACCTGGCTTACATACTGCATGTCCGATCACAGGTCAGACGCAGACACAGCACTGCTGCTAAAGCCACTGCATGTAGCAGTAAACATGGGGAGCAACCAGCAATGTGGTAGAGAAAGCGTCAAGCCTCCCCAAGTCTTCTCTCTCCTCTCTTAAGTTGTTGGTTTGTGTTGCGAGTTGCGCCACCCTGCCAGTATCTGAACTGCACCTCCCTGTCCTTATTTTCAATGTCCTATGCATGGAGTCTTACAGCACAGGCCTGCTGTACCGCAGGAGGCCCACCATGCCTGTGCCAGCTCTTTGGAAGAGCCATCCAATTAGTCCCTTTCTCCCCAGCCCAGTATACTTCTCCCTTTCAGGTATTTATCCAATGTCCTCTTGAAAGTTATTTTAATTTAATTTAAATTTATTCATGAGTGATGCCATTGCCGGTGAGGTCGGCTTTGTTGCCTTGAGGTGGTGGTGGTGGTGGTGAGCCGCCTTCTTGAACCGCTACACTCCGTTTGGTGAAGGAACTCCAGGGTTTTGACCCGGGGGACGATGAAGGAAAGGCCAATATAATTCCAAGTCAGGGCAGCATGTGACCGGTGGGAAAACTTGCAGGCGGTGGTGTACCCATGTGCCCGCTGCCCTCGCCTTTCTAGGTGGTAGAGGTCACAGGCTCGGGAGATTTTGTCCTTTGCCTAAGGCCGTGGTTCTCAGAAGTGTGGTCTTCCAGGTGGTCAGGAGCAGGCGAAAGGGCTGAATTTCTCCCTTGGTACCCTGGGAGAGAACAAGGCTTCTTTTAACTGTTCCACAGACAGCAAATGGCCAGATATTCCCTATTTTTAAAAAAAAAAGTGATGCTGGTTGAAGGACAAACACTGAGAAGAGCACCCCCTGCTGCTCTTCTCTGAACCAGCGGCCATAGGGCCTCGGCTTAACGTCTCAGCTTTTCCCGTTCTGCATGGCCGGGTACCCGCTGTGCCTGCTGTGTGGTCACTGACCTGTTGAGACAGATACCTGAAGGTTACTGCCAGCAACTTACCTCTTTCATCATCACCGAGTGGGCTCTCGTCCGCAGGAAATGGATAATCTGGAGGAAGGACAAAGCACAGACTTAATTTCACAGAGGGGAAGGTTTGGGAACACGGTGATCCTGCCGGGTCAGGGGGTAGGGGGGGAGAAAGAGAGGGCACGTCTAGAAAGGAAAACAAACCTGCATTTCTATAGTGCCTTTCATAACCTTAGGACATCCCAAAGCGCTTTACAGCCAACTAAGTACTTTTTGAACTGTAGTCACTATTGTAATGTAGGAAATTCAGCAGCGAAATTGCACACAGCAAGTTCCCACCAATAGCAAGGTGTTAATGACTGGATAACCTGTTTTTGTAATGTTGGTTGAGCTCCTGTATGTGCATGTTCCAGGTGTACACGTATCTGAATCCTGTACGTGCATACTCCAAACGTACACATGCCTGGATCCTGTATGTGTTGGTCCTGGGTGTACATCTGTCTGGATCCTATATTTACCAGTCCTGGGAGTACACCTGCCTGGATCCTGTATGTGCCAGACCTGGGTGTACACCTGTCTGGAACTTGCAAGTGCCAGACATGAGTGTTCTCCAATCTGTGTACACACCTCTCTGGTTCTGGGGTGAATCAGATTCTGGCATGTTACTGTGTGTGCCAATCTCAAGCATATACACATCTAGTTCCAATGTGTACCAGCCTTGGCCATGTGTACTGCAGGTATGCAAACCAGTGTCGAGTGTGTACCTGTCTGGTTACCATAATTAGCCTGTGTACATCGGTCTACGTAACATACCTATTCTGTAAGCGTGCCCTTAATTCTTCAGACCCCTGCAAAAGGTTTCCTTAGTAGAAGTCAGTGATCCTCTTGCAGTTACCTGTTCAGCTGTGATTCCATTAGCAATGGACTGCTGCACACTATCTCTGCTCAGCTGAGCTACCACCATGTTGGGAAACCGATAGAGCATCTCAGAGAAAAGCGCTATGAGAGCCAGCTGGAGTTCAGAATCTGGAAGGGGAGACAAGAATAGACAGCCTTCAATGCAGCACATTTCACCACCCTCTGAACAATTCATAAAAAGCTCTTCAAGATTATCCACAGAAACATCAAGAGGAGAGACGTGGGGGGAGACATGGCGATGGGCGGGGCACCAGGAGGAGCACGACGGTGGGGGGGGAGAGAGAGAGAGAGAGGGTGGTGGGGAGAGAGAGAGAGAGAGAGAGAGAGAGAGAGAGGGCGGGGGGGAGAGAGAGAGAGAGAGAGAGAGAGAGAGGGCGGGGGGGAGAGAGAGAGAGAGAGAGAGAGAGAGAGGGCGGGGAGAGAGGGAGAGAGAGGGAGGGCGGAGTGAGGGGGGGGCGGAGTGAGGGGGGGGCGGAGTGAGGGGGGGGCGGAGTGAGGGGGGGCGGAGTGAGGGGGGGCGGAGTGAGGGGGGGCGGAGTGAGGGGGGGCGGAGTGGGGGGGGCGGAGTGAGGGGGGGCGGAGTGAGGGGGGGCGGAGTGAGGGGGGGCGGAGTGAGGGGGGGCGGAGTGAGGGGGGGCGGAGTGAGGGGGGGCGGAGTGAGGGGGGGCGGAGTGAGGGGGGGCGGAGTGAGGGGGGGCGGAGTGAGGGGGGGCGGAGTGAGGGGGGGCGGAGTGAGGGGGGGCGGAGTGAGGGGGGGCGGAGTGAGGGGGGGCGGAGTGAGGGGGGGCGGAGTGAGGGGGGGCGGAGTGAGGGGGGGCGGAGTGAGGGGGGGCGGAGTGAGGGGGGGCGGAGTGAGGGGGGGCGGAGTGAGGGGGCGGAGTGAGGGGGCGGAGTGAGGGGGGCGGAGTGAGGGGGGCGGAGTGAGGGGGGGAGAGTGAGGGGGGGAATGAGGGGGGAATGAGGGGGGAGTGAGGGGGGAGTGAGGGGGGAGATTGAGGGGGGGGAGAGTGAGGGGGGGAGAGTGAGGGGGGGGAGAGTGAGGGGGGAGAGTGAGGGGAGAGTGGGGGGGTGAGGGGGGAGAGTGAGGGGGGAGTGAGGGGGGAAGTGGGGGGGGGAGTGGGGGGGGGAGAGAGAGACGGGGGGAGAGAGAGACGGGGGGAGAGAGAGACGGGGGGAGAGAGAGACGGGGGGAGAGAGAGACGGGGGGAGAGAGAGACGGGGGGAGAGAGAGACGGGGGGAGAGAGAGACGGGGGGAGAGAGAGACGGGGGGAGAGAGAGACGGGGGGAGAGAGAGACGGGGGGAGAGAGAGACGGGGGGAGAGAGAGACGGGGGGAGAGAGAGACGGGGGGAGAGAGAGACGGGGGGAGAGAGAGACGGGGGGAGAGAGAGACGGGGGGAGAGAGAGACGGGGGGAGAGAGAGACGGGGGGAGAGAGAGACGGGGGGAGAGAGAGACGGGGGGAGAGAGAGACGGGGGGAGAGAGAGACGGGGGGAGAGAGAGACGGGGGGAGAGAGAGACGGGGGGAGAGAGAGACGGGGGGAGAGAGAGACGGGGGGAGAGAGAGACGGGGGGAGAGAGAGACGGGGGGAGAGAGAGACGGGGGGAGAGAGAGACGGGGGGAGAGAGAGACGGGGGGAGAGAGAGACGGGGGGAGAGAGAGACGGGGGGAGAGAGAGACGGGGGGAGAGAGAGACGGGGGGAGAGAGAGACGGGGGGAGAGAGAGACGGGGGGAGAGAGAGACGGGGGGAGAGAGAGACGGGGGGAGAGAGAGACGGGGGGAGAGAGAGACGGGGGGAGAGAGAGACGGGGGGAGAGAGAGACGGGGGGAGAGAGAGACGGGGGGAGAGAGAGACGGGGGGAGAGAGAGACGGGGGGAGAGAGAGACGGGGGGAGAGAGAGACGGGGGGAGAGAGAGACGGGGGGAGAGAGAGACGGGGGGAGAGAGAGACGGGGGGAGAGAGAGACGGGGGGAGAGAGAGAGACGGGGGGAGAGAGAGAGACGGGGGGGAGAGAGACGGTGGGGAGAGAGACGGGGGGAGAGAGACGATGGGAGAGAGACGGGGGGAGAGAGACGGGGGGAGAGAGACGGGGGGAGAGAGACGGGGGGAGAGAGAGGGGGTAGGGTGGGATGGGGAAAGGGAGCTGGGGCAGAGAGCAATGGAAGGAAAATGGAAAGGGCAGATTGCGAGAAATGAGGGGTGAAAAGAGGGTAAATAGAAGAGTTGGAGAGAAATAGGGAAGTCTTGTTACAACTGTAAATGGTGTTGGTGAGGCCGCATCTGAAGTGCTGTGTATAGTTTCGGTCCCTGTGTTTAAGAAAGGATATACTGGCATTGGAGGCAGTTCTAAAGAGATTCACTAGGCTGATTCCTGGGATGAAAGGGTTGATTTATCAAGAACAGCTAAACAGGTTAAGCCTTTATTCATTAGAGTTTAGAAGAATGAGGGGTGATCTTATTGAAATGTACAAGATTCTGAGGGGGCTTTGACAGGGTAGATGTGGAGAAGATGTTTCTACTAGTGGGGGAATCATGAACTAGGGGACATAGTTACAGAATAAGGGGGCACTCATTTAAAACTGAGATGCAAAGGAGTTTCTTCTCTCAGAGGGTAGTGAGTGTCTGGAATTCTCTACCCAGAGAGTTGTGGAGGCTCGATCACTGAAAGTATTTAAAGAGAAGGCAGATAGATTTTTGAAATATCGGGGAGTTGAGGGCGATGAGGAGCTGAGGCCTGGGGCCGATCAGCCATGATCTTATTAAATAGCAGGGCAGGCTTGAGGGGCCCAATGGCCTTCTCCTGCTCCTATTTCTTATGTTCTTAAGTGGGTATCTTGCTGAATGAACAGGGACTCTGTAGAGTTGCTCCAGTTTACACTGCATTGTGGTTTCAGATGTGAACAGCGATTTAATGCAGACTCGCTGTGACACAACTACCCAAGCTCACTGTCCCGATTCAGCAATGTGATAGCAGGGGAAGCGGCCAGCTAGTGTTTGGTCTCAGACTGACTCTATCCAGCACCCTCGTGATGTAAAGTTGGGTTAGATGGCTCTGCTGTGTATTGCGTTCGCAATTCGTATGGGGCGGGGGTTGAATGTGGAGAAATCAGTCAGTCAGTCATTCCTCTCCTGATCCTTATCCAGGTGACACTGCTCTACTGTAGAGAGGAGAGAGGGTGTGCACAGATTCTGGGTAAGGTCAGGAATTGGGCCACTGAGATACTCGATCCCCACGCCACTCATGGTTCAGGCCCACACTTAAAAAAAAATTTGTTGGGGTGCAAGCGTCCAGCATTTATTGCCCATCCCTAATTGGCCTTGAGAAGGTGGTGGTGAGCTGCCTTGTTGAGCTGCTGCAGTCCAGGTGGTGTAGGTACACCCACAGTGCTGTTAGGAAGGGAGTTCCAGGATTTTGACCCAGCGACAGTGAAGAAACAGCGATATATTTCCAAGTCAGGATGGTGAGCGGCTTGGAGAGGAACTCGCAGGTGTTGGTGCCCCCGTGTATCTGCTGCCCTTGTCCTTCTAGTTGGTGGCGTTTGTGGGTTTGGAAGGTGCTGTCGAAGGGCTTTGGGAAGTTGCCGCAGTGCAGTTTGTAGATGGCACACACTGCTGCCACTGTGCATTGGTTGTGGAGGCAGTCAATGTTTAAGATTGTGGATTGGGTGCCAATCATGTGGGCTGCTTTGTCCTGGATGGTGTTTGAGCTTCTTGAGTGTTGTGGGAGCTGCACTCATCCAGACAAGTGGAGAGTATTCCATCACACCCCTGACTTGTGCTTTGTAGATGGTGGACAGGGAGGCAGGAGGTGAGCAACATGCTGTTTGATACTTTGAGGGACGTACTTTGAAGCTGCAGGTGAGTGGGAATGAGCAGCCAGAAGAGATGCAGGACAGAAGTGAGGAAGAAAATAAACACCTGGGCTGGTGGTGTTCAGGTAACAAGGTTACCGCAGCACAGCTCATACTGCTTCCTGTCTCTTTTTTTAGTCATGTTATTGAAGGCTGTGCTCGAGTGGGCACTCCACACTATTTTCTGAATCTCACACCACTTCATCCAACCCCTCATGAGGGGGGTGACTAAACTGATTTGGAGTCTCCCAATCCAACCTATTTCCCCCACTCCACACCGCTGCTCCTTTCCATCATTCTCCAACCACCAAATGAAACACAATTTTCATTTGCAGAAGCTCACACAGGCTCAGGACCTGATTCAGGCTGGATACCAGTGGAGACTGACTGCAAATTCTGTCTCAGTGCACAGCCTCTTTCAGTTGTCCATCAAACTTTGCAAGCTGCATTAACCCTCTCTTGCATTATGACGCTGAGCACCCTCACAACAATGTATGGATTGTTCTCTTTATTCTTTCATGGGATGTGTAGGCCACACCAGGTAAGGACGGCAGATTTCCTTCCCCAAAGAACGTTAGTGAACCAGATGGGTTTTTACGCCAATCGATGATAGTTTCATGGTCACTATGACTGAGGCTAGCTTCTAATTCCTGAGCTTTTTCATTCATTGAATTTAAATTCCACCAGCTGCCGTGGTGGGATTTGAACTCATGTCCTCAGAGCATTAGCCTGGATCGTTAGCCCAGTGACATTACCACTACACCGCCGTTTTCCCTTCTCCTCAAGTATGACCCCATATATAGGACGGTATAGTGTGTGTGGACAGTATATGCACAGGAGTGATCATTGAGGGTTTGAACTTGCTCCATTAATTCTCCACCCCTGCAGACAGACTCTCACCGGTATAAGCGTAGATCCTGTAGTTTGTTTCTACAATGATGTAGCCCTGACGGTGCACATCCACCGAGCTGCCAGACACCCCTGAGGCCAGGTTAATGGCTAACCGCGTTGGATAGAACCTCCTTGATTTACGCTGTGGAGAGAGAGAGAAAGAGGAGAGAAGGCCTTACCCAGTCTCATGCCTTGCGAACGGTTTCATTAATCACGGAGCATGCTTGTGCTACCATGTCTTGCTGAGTTCAACCAACAACTTACATTTAAACAGCGCCTTTAACGTAATGAAACATGCCAAGGTACTTCACAGGAGCATTATAAAACAAAGTATGAGGAGATATTAGGGTCAAATGGCCAAAGGTTTGGTCAGAGAAGTAAGGAGTGCCTTAAAGAAGGAAAGCGAGCTAGAGATTTGGAGAGGTGTCAGGAGAGAATTCCAGAGCGTGGGGCCCAGGCAACTGAAGGATGGCCGCCAAGGGTGGAGCGATTTGAATTTGGAATACACAAGAAGCCAGAATTAGAGAAGCGCCGATATCTCGGAGGGCTGTGCGCTGGAGGAGGTTACAGAGATAGGGAGGGGCGAGGCCTTGGAGGGATTTGAAAACAAGGGTGAGAATTTTAAAGTCAAGATGTTGCTGGACCGGGAGCCAATGTAAATCAGCGAGCACAGGGGTGATAGAGGAATGGGGGCTTACTGCGAGTTAAGACATGGGCGGCAGAGTTTTGTATGGTCTCAAGTTTACAGAGGGTAGAACGCAGGACACCAACCAGGAATAGTCGAGTCTCGATGTAACAAAGGCACGAATGGGGCTTTCAGCAGCAGCTGAGCTGAGACGGGGTGTTACGGGGCTCGGTGATGTCACAAACATGAGGTCGGAAGATCATCTCGGGACCGAACGTGGCACCAGGGTCGCGAACCGACTGGCTTAATCTCAGCCTGTTGCCAGGGAGAAGGATGGGGTCGGCAGCTAGGGAACTGACCGACAACAACTGGCATTGATGCAGCACCTATCACCGAGTAAATCGGCCCAAGGCATTTCACAGGTGTGTTATGGTTGACTCTGAGCCACACAAGCGGTTATTAGCGCAGGCGGTGAAAAGGCATGACAGGAGAGGTAGTTTTCAAAGGAGCATCTTAAATGAGGAGAGGCGGAGAGACTGAAAGTTTTAGGGAGGGAACTCCAGTGGGCAGCTGAGCTGGAGACACCAGAAGGTTGGCAGCCGATCGCACATCAGCCGACGTGCTGTTACCTCCGGCCTCAGCGCTCCCTTTGTCCAAGGAGTGCATTGACCAGCCAGTGTTTCCAGCCCCCGCTCAGGTTTAGTTGACTTCCTGCTGAGCAGCATACGGCAGGATTGGGTTTGGCGTGATGCCTTCCAAAGTCAAACAACTTCCCGGTACTCAGGTGTCTGGGTTCACCTTTGGCTTGACGTGTTGGCCAGCATTCAGTGTGCCCGGGACCCTCAAGACAAGAGATAGGGAGAAAAGCGCAAGGCAAACCTGTGACTAAAGGAGGTTCGTGCATCCAGAAATGGGCCCAGATTATTGGGCAAATACACACAGCTGTAAGGATACCTCCTGCCTCTAATTCATTGGACCCATGGCAGCTGGTAAAAGGGCGAGGAAATGGATCTCTTCTGAGGGTGGGACTTAGAAGGGCGGGGGGCATGGTGTAATGGTAATGTTGCTGGACCAGTACTCCAGAGGCCCAGGCTAATGCTCTGGGAACATGGGTTCAAATCCCAACAGGGCAGCTGGTGGAATTTAAATTCAATTAATTTTAAAAATCTGGAATCGAAAGCCAGTCTCAGTAATAGTGCCCATAAAACTATCAATTGTCATAAAAACCCATCTGCTTCACTAATGTGCTTGAGGGAAGGAAATCTACCATTCTTACCCGGTCTGGCTTACATATGACTCCAGACCCACAACAATGTGGTTGACTCTTAAGTGCCCTCAAGGGATAGGCAAATGCTAGCCTTGCCAGTGACTCCCATGTCCCACAAACAAACAAAAACAAAGTATCTAACCCCGTGCTGTATCTGCCCTGGGAGTGTTTGATGGGGACAGTGTAGAGGGAGCTTTACTCTGTATCTAACCTGTGCTGTACCTGTCCTGGGAGTGTTTGACGAGGCAGTGTAGAGTGAGATTCACTCTGACACTCTGCCTCTAACTCCTGCTGACCTGTGAGTGCTTGGTGGCCAATAGCAGTGCACTGTAACCATGTATGTACTATGTCTGTGCCATTGGGATAAGTTGCACGCCATGCCATACACTCTCTTGGGTGGCCGCCATCAGTCAGGTCCCATGTTTCTGCACGCACCCAGAGTCCCGTTATCCTTACCTTTCTCTGAAAGACAAGTCCGAATTCCCTCAGGTGCTGTAGGAATGTCAACAGGGAGTCACTCATGCCTTCCACGGAGTAATCCTATAGGAAGCCAGAAGGAAGGGATAATGAGGGGCACAGGAATTCAGTCTGAGGTACTCTCCAGTGACCTGGAGAGGAGAATTAAAGGATCATACAGCAGTGCAGGAGCGGGCTGTTTAACAATACAGTCTCAACCTAAAACGTCAAGGATTCCAGCTTGCTTAAACCGGACATTTTAGCTAGAGGATGGATGTCAGTGGGGTCTGGGTCTTGGCTGTATGTGTCAGAGAAGTGACAATGTGTAAGCAGAGGCAGCACACATTGCAGGTTCACTGGAATAATACCAGGATTTAGAAGGTTACATTATGTGGACAGATTACAGAAACTGGATTCGTATTCCCTTGAATTTGGGAGGTCAAGGGGTTGGAAGAAAGTTGATCTTTGCTAGTTGACCATTTTTCCCATCAGATCTTGCATATGCGCAGCAAGTTGAAATGCCCATGACCTGCTGGCGCTTGATGTACTAGCTGAGCTTGAAGTGTTTGGGAACAGACTGAGCTTATTGGCTAGAAGGACTAGACGCTTACAGGTAACAGATGGCTAACCAGGGAATACTGGCCTGGTCCCTGAATAGTATGTAAATAATTAGACTCTGGCTTATTGGTTGTAATTGTAGGGCTGGTGGTCAGTGGTTGTTAGAATTCTCACGATAGTCAGAAGTACACAGTCAAGCGGGAAGCCGGAGTAATGCCTGAGCCCAGGACCCTGTTGTATTACATGCTTGTCATTTAATGCAATCTAACAATGGCCTTATTATAACACCGTAGTGAGTAAAAGCACTTTAAACCACAGAGCTGAAAAACTACTTGGGCCTGAATAACATGCAAATTACCATTGAAGGACTAACAATCCTTTGTGACAGAAACCACGGAAAGAAATTCGCCAATAGGGGCCACTTGGTCCATTGTGTCTCTGCTGGCCCTTTGAAAGAGTTATTCCATTAGCCCCACACCGCCTCTGCTCTTTCCCCATAGCCGTGCTCCATGTTTTGATTCCTATTCGGTGCAGTACTCCGAAACTCCCTGCTTTCAGGACTGAATTCGCCTAATATCCTCTTAGGTGCTCGAAAGAGAGAAAAGATCTTGCATTTACATGGCGCCTTTCATGACCTCAGGCGTATTCACTGTTATGCAGGAAACACAGCAGCTGACTTGCTCTTTGTGTGAGTGTGCTGTGCACAATATGGGAATGTGGGGGAGGCAATGGTGTAGTAACCCAGAAGCCCAGGCTAATGCTCTGGGGGCAAGGGTTCAAATCCCAACATGACAGCTGGTGGAATTTAAATTAAACTAATAAATCTGGAATTAAAAGCAAGTCTCAGTAGCTAATACTATCAAGCGATTGTCGTTAAAAACCCATCTGGTTCGTCCTTTAGGAAATCTGCCATCCTTACCTGGCCTGTCCTACATGTGACTCCTGATCCGCACAGCAACATGGTTGACTCTTAACTGCCCTCTGAAATGGCCTAGCAAGCCACTCAGTTCAAGAGTGATGAGAGATGGGCAACAAATGCTGGTCTTGCCAGTGATGCACACATCCCACGAAAGAATTTAAAAATTAATCTATTTCTGCGATGTTGATTGGGGGATAAATAATGGCCAGGACACCAGGAAATACTCCCCCCTGCTCTTCTTCAAAACAGGGCCATGGGAGCCTTTAGGTCTGTTACGAACAATGGAAGGATGTTTGGATGCTGCCGTCAGTCCGAAGTGATGCTCTGCCTACCACACAATTGAGCTACGTCATGCATGAATTTCAGTGCCGGTGTGATGTCAGGTACCTAGGTTGGACGTCCCAGCAATTGGCTGATTGAATCAAAAAGCATTTTTCTTCGCTTGTTCATAACAGGCAGGGTACAGACTGTACACAACCCACTTACAAATCCCAAAACAAAATGTCTACTGTTAGATATGATTCCGTAATTGGGCAGCACTTGCTGAATGATCCCGAGTGTGCTGACAGCTACACAAACAACCAATTTAAGATAGTCAGTCGAGCTCCTAACATTTACACTTGCGGCATACGTTCACTGCAGGGTCCCGTTCTCAGCAAACAGAAGGAACATGTTCAAGCCTTTTTTGAGTTACCCGGCAGCTTGGGGAGCCTAAATTTCACAGTGCTTTCTCCATGGAAACATCTTGGCCAATCAAAGTTGTCTTGCCAACCATCAGCACCCTTTTCTCCTGCCGTATAAATTGTTGTGATCATTTGAAATTTGGCATTCTTGCATTTGTCCCGATGAGTGCAAGATGAAAAGCTTCAGCAGCCCGTCTCTGGGTGATAATCAAGCGGGCTGCTTCGTCCTGGCTGATGTTGAGCTTCTCAAGTGTTGTTGGAGCTGCACTCATCCAGACAAGTGGAGAGTATTCCATCACACTCCTGACTTGTGTCTTGTAGATGGTGGACAGGCTTTGGGGATTCAGGAGGTGAGTTACTTGCTACAGAATTCCCAGCCTCTGACCTACTCTTGTAGTCACAGCTTTTATGTGGCTGTTCCAGTTCAGTTTCTGGTCAATGGGAACCCCCAGAATGTTGATAGTGGGGGATTCAGCAATGCTAATGCCATTGAATATCAAGGGAGATGGCTAGATTCTCTCTTGTTGGAGATGGTCATCGCCTGGCACTTGCGTGACACGAATGTAACTGGTCCAGCCCGATTGCCTTCTTGAACGGATGCCTCACAGGTGCTTGCGGCACTGTAAGAGGGTGTTTGTACCTGTGAAAACTGGGCTACATTGGCCTTTAAAATAAACTCATTCCCAGGATGTGGGCTTTGCCGGCACTTACTGCGCATCTCTACTACTAGGAATAGTTTGATACAGCTGAGTGCCTTGCTAGGTCCACTTCAGAGGCTACTTTGTGCAGAGGGCCTGGAAGGGGCAGGCAGTGGCATAGTGGTATTGTTGCTGGACTAGTAACCCAAAGACCCAGGGCAATGCTCAGGGTTGAATCCCACCACAGCAAATGGTGAAATTTGAATTCAATAAAAATCTGGAATTAAAAGTCTAATGATGACCATGAAACCTTTGTCGATTGTCGTCAAAAACCCTTCCAAACCCAGGACCACTACCATCTAGAAGGACAAGGGCAGCAGATACATGGGAACACCACCATCTGGAAGTTCCCCTCCAAGCCACTCACCATCCTGACTTGGAAATATATCGCAGTTCCTTCACTGTCGCTGGGTCAAAATCCTGGAACTCCCTCCCTAACAGCACCGTGGGTGTACCTACACCACAAGGACTGCAGCGGTTCAAGAAGGCAGCTCAGCACCACCTTCTCAAAGTTAATTAGGGATGGGCTAAAATGCTGGCAGCAAAGCCTACATCCCTTTATTGAATAAAAAAGAAGTCGCATGTGTGCCAGAGCAGGTATAAACAGGAGGTTTTCCCCTCTAATTGGACACTAGTGAACCAGTTGAGAAGCTCCACGGTCACTTTCATTTTTTCTTCCAAGAAACCAAATCTAAATTCAAATTTGGTCAAACCAAATTATTGGCAAAAGTAGGAAGTGCAAGTAGCTTGGAGCACAAGCTCACGGAATGCATTCGAGACAGTTTTCAAGAATACGTTGAGTAACCAACTAGGGAACAGGCCATTTTAGATCTAGTATTGTGCAATAAGGACAGAAAAAATAAGAACTGGAGTAGGCCATGAAGTAGGACAGGGTTAATTTGTAATCTTATAGTGAAGGATCATCCAGGGGAGGAGTGAGCATAATATGACAGAATTTCATAGGAAGCTTGAGAGCAATGTGGTTAATTCTGAAACGAGGGCCTTACATTTAAACAAAGGCAATCACAGAGGTATGAAGGACAAACTTGCTCGGGTAGATTAGGAAATAAAGTTAAAAGATAGGAGCGGAGATGAGCAATGGCGAAATTTTAAGCCATTAATTCATAATTCCCAACAAATATATATTCCCTTGAGGAATAGGGACTCCACTTGAAAAGTGGTACAGCCATGGCTAATTAGAAAAGTATTAGATTAAAATAGTATTTTAGTATAATAATAAGATAGTATTAGATTAAAGGAGGGTAAAAGATGGGAGGCCAGCCAGGAATCCATTGGAATAGTTGGTTGCTTTTTTAATTTCATGGGATGAGGATGTCACCGGCAAGGCCAGCGTTGGTTGCCCATCCTTAATTCCTCTCGAGCTGAGTGGTTTGCTCAGCCTTTTCAGAAAGCAGTTAAAAGTCAACTACATTGCTGTGGGTCTGGAGTCACATGTAGGCTAGACCAGGTAAGGACATTAGTGAACCAGGTGGGATTTTACAACAATTGATGATAGTTTCATAGTCACCATTACTGAGGCTCACTTTATATTTCAGGTTTATTAATGGAATTCAAATTCCACCAGAAGCTATGGTGGGATTTGAACCTGTGTCCAGAGCATTAGGCTGGACCTCTGGATTACTCGTCCAGTGACATGACCACCACGTCATCTCCTCCCCATCTGGAGGCGAAAAATGCATCGATAAGGGTTTTTGATCAGATGTGCTGAGACGGGCAGAGTTGAGCAATGTTATATAGAGGTGGAAATAGGTAGTCTTAGTGCTAGCTCAGATGTGTGTTTGGAAGCCCCTCTCATGGTCAAACATGAGAACAGGTTTGCGAACGGTCTGATTCAGCCTTGGACAGCTGCTGGGAGAGGGATGGGGGTCAGTGGCTAGGGGACGGAGTTTGTGGCAGTGACCTAAGGTTATGGTTTCACAGTCTTCTCAATGATTAATTGGAGAGAATTTGTGCTCATCCAGTACTGGATGTCAACAAGCAGTGTGACAACTTAGAGATGGCGGAGACTAGCAGTCACTCATCAAGTCTCTCAAATATCTAGAAGTACATCGCATACAAATAAATCATTGCGCACAATGTGCTTCAAAATGTTTGAGGCATCTGACAAGGAGTTCTATCAATGCAAACTTTCCAGCTTCCCAGAACAAAACAAACAGTTGAGAAGATTTCATGTCTGTTAACCATTTTCACAGTGAGGCAACTAATGGTCAACATCTATAAACAGGGTGGCTTTTGCATCCCTCTCCCCCTGCCCCCCCAACACCACCCCACCGCCCAGGTTTCTGTGCCTACAAGGTGCCTCAAGAACGCCACAGATTCTCGCTCATTCAGCCTCCAGCCCTTGCTCGTCCCTCAGAGAGTAAAGGACGTGCCCAGGAAAAGGTCGGAGAGAAAAAGAGAATAAAAAGAGGCTGAAACCAATTTGTGCGCTTTGCTCATGACTCCTTTTGATGGATTGAACACAGCACGTACACATGGCTGGTAGCTCAAAGGCCATCCAATTATTGACCCGCCCTCAGCACAGCAACAAACTACAGACAGCAATAATAATCATCAAAAGAATTATACTGCAGCAATATCGCAACTACACCAGTAAGCATTTTAAGCATTAACCCTCTTGGAAACAGTCCATTCCCAATGAAGGATATTAACCCTCTCACCCATCTATCCCCATTCACAGTCAGACACTGGGCAGCCTGTACCCAGCGGAGGGAATTAACCCTCTCATCCACCTCTCCCCCTGTTCACAGTCAGGCACTGGGCAGCCTGTACCCAGCGGAGGGGATTAACCCTCTCACCCACCTCTCCCCCTGTTCACAATCAGACACTGGGCAGCCTGTACCCAGCGGAGGGGATTAACCCTCTCATCCACCTCTCCCACAGTTCACAGTCAGGCACTGGGCAGCCTGTACCCAGCGGAGGGGATTAACCCTCTCATCCACCTCTCCCCCTGTTCACAGTCAGGCACTGGGCAGCCTGTACCCAGCAGATGGGATTAACCATCTCACCCACAGACAAAAAAAAAACACGAGGCCCAAAAGAAAATATAGGCCATCTCTAAATATTAGTGTCTGAAGCATTTAGATGTTTGTTTGTGTGGGGTGGGGATCATTCCTTGAATTTCAGAACGACAGCAGATCCATCAGGTCCTTTGAATGGGCACCACTGTGTATTGCCCTTCAATCCAAATTACTACATCTGTAAGCTTTTTCAGCTCACCCAGCAGGGAATCTTCCTTTAGTGTAACTCAAACCCTCAGCACTTACAACGCATCAATTTCTCCTAATAACATTAGCTGCTTTTATTAGCTCAAGTCTGACTGCAGCAGAAATTCAATAGGGGACCTCTTACAAAAACTCTGAACAGGCACCAATACAGTCACCGAGCATCCCAACCAAGGGATGGAGGAGGACTCTACAAATAACAGAAGGCTGCGTTCCTACCCGATTCGCGTACACAACAGAAACACTGTCCCAATTCACATTAAAGTGGTACAATAAGTGGAGGCACAAATCTCTCTTTGAACTTGAGGATGTGGATTTCTCCTACAACAGGATTACGGGTGGTAGGGTAAGAGGCGAGTAATGGAGTTAAGGAGGGCACCTTCTAATTTACCTCTCTGGTGATCGCGTACATGGGAGTTCACACCTCAGAAACAGGCCATCTGGCCCATCTGTTTCACACTGCTGTTTCTGCTCCACATCAGTCTTCCATCCTCCCTCTTCGTCTTCCTCCATCAGCATATCCTTCCTTCTATTCCTTTCTCCCTCATGTACTCCCTCATGTTACCACAGGGACTGCAACGGTTCAAGAAGGCAGCTCATCACCACCTTTTCAAGGGCAGCTAGGGATGGCCAATAAATACTGGCCCAACCAGTGAAGCCCACATACTGTGAATGAATTAAAAAAAAACTTATCCAGCTTCCCCTTGAACGTATCTGTGCTATTTCCCTCAACCACTTCTTGTGACAACAAGTTCTACCTTCTCAACACTCCCTGAATTCCTTGTTGGTTTTATCAGTGATTAGCTCAGACTCCCCCACAAGTGGAAACATTTTTCCCATGTCTACCTTACTTAATGCCCTTTGGAAGAGCTCCATCAGGTCACCTCCCTCAGCCTCCTCTCACCCAGTGAGAAAGAGCCTTGGCCTTTTCAGTCTTTCCTGGTTGTGGGGTCACCCAATTTCCACCTGCGGTTCCTGCTGAGCTAGCTTAACTGGGCAGATAATGCAGATGGCGTCATTTTCATCAGCAACTGCCTCCCCCAACCACAACCCCGCTAAATACGGTTGGGGGGTGAGGGTGGGGGAATAACACTAGCCAAGGTGCCTGCACGGATCAGGAAAACTTTCCAACGCATTGGATGACATCCTCTCAGAATAACAAGCTTCACACCTCCCCCTTTAATGTTCAATCACACCTCTGCTTCTATACTTGCACCACCAGCTATTCCACCTCAGTGCTACCGAGCATTGCCTCCTCCCTCTTCCACTGCCTAAGCAGTGGCCAAGCGTTCAGCCATCGTATTGCCGCTCCCCCCCTGCCAGTCCAGAAGGTTATGAGTTCAAGTCCCGTTCCAGAGTCTGGAGCACCTAATCTAGGCAGAGACTCCCAGTGCAGTACCAAGGGACTGCTGCACTGTCCGCACTTTCGGATGAGTTATTAAATCGAGGCCCCCTTTCAGCCCTCTCCGACGGGCGTAAAAGATCCCACGGCCACTATTTTGAAGAAGAGAGCACGACTCTCCTCCGTCTCAGAGCTAATATTTATCCCTCAACCAACATGACAAAAAACTGATTATCTGGTCATTACTATATGGCCAATTGTGGGAGCTTGCTGTGCACAAATTGGTTGCTGTGGCGTTCTTACGTTACAATAGCGACTACACTTCAGAAGTGATTTATTGGCTACGGACCTCCCTAGATCGTGAAAGGCGCTGTGCAAATACAAGTCTTTCACAGAAAGTTTCTGAATGCTGCAGTATCTTTCCCCTTCAGTAAGAAGCACTGGCCTTGTTTCAACTATCGAATTTTTGTACAGGGATGGCTGGTGTCCAGATAAAACAAAGACACAAGGACACAGTCAAAGGCGAGACCTTCTGTGCAGGTTGCCAAGGAATCACATGCTCAACAAGGAAGGGGGATGCGTCATGTTAGCACTGTCCAAACCTATCGCCCTTATTCAGTCAGTGAGAGCAGGACCTGCCTACTTTTATTTGCATATTTTAAAATTTATCCACTCGAGATGTGGGTGTCACTGGCTGGACCAGCATTTATTGCCCATCAGTAATTGGCCTCGAGAAGGTGGTGGTGAGCTGCCTTCTTGAACTGTTGCTGTCCATGTGGTGTAGGTACATCCACAGTGCTGTTAGGGAGGGAGTTCCAGGATTTTGACCCAGTGACAGTGAAGGAACGGCGATATATTTCCAAGTCAGGATGGTGCGTGGCTTGGAGGGGAACTTGCAGATGGTGGTGTTCCCATGCGTCTGCTGCCCTTGACCTTCTAGGTGGTAGAGGTCGCAGGTTTGGAAAGTGCTGTCTAAGGAGCCTTGGTGAGTTTCTGCAGTGCACCTTGTAGATGGCACACGCTGCTGCTACTGTGCGTCGGCGGTAGAGGGAGTGAAAGTTTGTGGATGGGATACCAAACAAATGGGCTGGTGTGTCCTATGGTGTGGAGTTTCCTGAGCGTTGTTGTTAGAGCTGCACTCATCCAGGCAAGTGGGGAGTATTCCATCACACTCTTGACTTGTGTGTCTTGTAAGTGGTGGCGAGGCTTTGGGGAGTTAGGAGGTGAGTTATTCTCACAGGATTCCCAGCCTCTGACCTACTCTTGTAGTCACAGTATTAACATTGACATACAGTTAGTGGTGGGGTTTCACTCTCTTAACCACCTTGTCCCATTCAATGTGAGAGGCCTGATCAGCACTGTAAAAGGTGGAGAGCGGACACCACAAACCTACACCTAACCCTTGCAACAGTGAACGGGTGCAGTATGAGTGGGACACCCGCTTACATCCTTCCCTGATCTGCAACCCCTGTTCACTTACAATCATAGAATAGTACAGCAGAGAAGGAGGCCATTCGGCCCATTGCACCTGTATCTGCCCTTTCAAGGAGTGAGCCAGTTAGTAAATTCGGGGTGAGGGAGTAAAATAGGCAGTCAACTCAAAATTTCCCCATTACAACCAAGCAGATCTAGTTAAAATTATCCCCTACCCTGTCCATGGACCACAATATACCAGTTGGGGAAGGCTTGAGTGTTATTTTTCTGAAACCTGGTGTTTGAAATGGATATACATACACTGAATTAAGTCACTGTGCAAGCAATCATTTGCAGTCTCAGCAAGTGGCCAAAAGATTTATCATCAGCTTGTAGGTGGTATGGAGATTTATTTCGAGTGATCAGATTAGCAGCACTCAAAGTTCTGGCAGAACAAGAACCCTGACAGCTAGATCCCTTTAAAAAGGCACTTCAATGCAATGCTGCTCTAATTAATGCTTTTATATCGATGTTAATCAGCTTCAGTTACTGAGGAATTACGGCGATTGATGTTAATGCAAATCAACCACATTCACAAAGAGCTCAGTCTTCTCTGCAGATCACTGCCTGCTCTCTCTCTCTATCCCCACCCCCCACAGGTCACTATCTGCTCTCCCTCTCTCCCAGACTCCGGCCTCTCCTCCCTCTCTGCCGGACTGCGGCCTCCCCTCCCTCTCTGCCGGACTCCGGCCTCCCCTCCCTCTCGCCCACCTGATTCCGGCCTCCCCTCCCTCTCTGCCGGACTCCGGCCTCCCCTCCCTCTCTGCCGGACTCCGGCCTCCCCTCCCTCTCTGCCGGACTCCGGCCTCCCCTCCCTCTCTGCCGGACTCCGGCCTCCCCTCCCTCTCTGCCGGACTCCGGCCTCCCCTCCCTCTCTGCCGGACTCCGGCCTCCCCTCCCTCTCTGCCGGACTCCGGCCTCCCCTCCCTCTCTGCCGGACTCCGGCCTCCCCTCCCTCTCTGCCGGACTCCGGCCTCCCCTCCCTCTCTGCCGGACTCCGGCCTCCCCTCCCTCTCTGCCGGACTCCGGCCTCCCCTCCCTCTCTGCCGGACTCCGGCCTCCCCTCCCTCTCTGCCGGACTCCGGCCTCCCCTCCCTCTCTGCCGGACTCCGGCCTCCCCTCCCTCTCTGCCGGACTCCGGCCTCCCCTCCCTCTCTGCCGGACTCCGGCCTCCCCTCCCTCTCTGCCGGACTCCGGCCTCCCCTCCCTCTCTGCCGGACTCCGGCCTCCCCTCCCTCTCTGCCGGACTCCGGCCTCCCCTCCCTCTCTGCCGGACTCCGGCCTCCCCTCCCTCTCTGCCGGACTCCGGCCTCCCCTCCCTCTCTGCCGGACTCCGGCCTCCCCTCCCTCTCTGCCGGACTCCGGCCTCCCCTCCCTCTCTGCCGGACTCCGGCCTCCCCTCCCTCTCTGCCGGACTCCGGCCTCCCCTCCCTCTCTGCCGGACTCCGGCCTCCCCTCCCTCTCTGCCGGACTCCGGCCTCCCCTCCCTCTCTGCCGGACTCCGGCCTCCCCTCCCTCTCTGCCGGACTCCGGCCTCCCCTCCCTCTCTGCCGGACTCCGGCCTCCCCTCCCTCTCTGCCGGACTCCGGCCTCCCCTCCCTCTCTGCCGGACTCCGGCCTCCCCTCCCTCTCTGCCGGACTCCGGCCTCCCCTCCCTCTCTGCCGGACTCCGGCCTCCCCTCCCTCTCTGCCGGACTCCGGCCTCCCCTCCCTCTCTGCCGGACTCCGGCCTCCCCTCCCTCTCTGCCGGACTCCGGCCTCCCCTCCCTCTCTGCCGGACTCCGGCCTCCCCTCCCTCTCTGCCGGACTCCGGCCTCCCCTCCCTCTCTGCCGGACTCCGGCCTCCCCTCCCTCTCTGCCGGACTCCGGCCTCCCCTCCCTCTCTGCCGGACTCCGGCCTCCCCTCCCTCTCTGCCGGACTCCGGCCTCCCCTCCCTCTCTGCCGGACTCCGGCCTCCCCTCCCTCTCTGCCGGACTCCGGCCTCCCCTCCCTCTCTGCCGGACTCCGGCCTCCCCTCCCTCTCTGCCGGACTCCGGCCTCCCCTCCCTCTCTGCCGGACTCCGGCCTCCCCTCCCTCTCTGCCGGACTCCGGCCTCCCCTCCCTCTCTGCCGGACTCCGGCCTCCCCTCCCTCTCGCCCACCTGATTCCGGCCTCCCCTCCCTCTCTCCCAGACTCTGACCTCCCCTCCCTCTCTCCCCGGTTCTGACCGCCCTCCCTCTCTCCCCGACTCTGACCTCCCCTCCCTCTCTCCCCGACTCCGACCTCCCCTCCCTCTCTCCCCGACTCCGACCTCCCCTCCCTCTCTCCCCGACTCCGACCTCCCCTCCCTCTTTCCCCGACTCTGACCGCCCTCCCTCTCTCCCCGACTCTGACCGCCCTCCCTCTCTCCCCGACTCTGACCTCCCCTCCCTCTCTCCCCTCCCTCTCTCCCCGACTCTGACCTCCCCTTCCCCTCCCTCTCTCTCTCCCCGACTCCGAACTCCCCTCCCTCTCTCCCCGACTCCGACCTCCCCTCCCTCTCTCCCCGACTCCGACCTCCCCTCCCTCTCTCCCCGACTCCGACCTCCCCTCCCTCTCTCCCCGACTCCGACCTCCCCTCCCTCTCTCCCCGACTCCGACCTCCCCTCCCTCTCTCCCCGACTCCGACCTCCCCTCCCTCTCTCCCCGACTCCGACCTCCCCTCCCTCTCTCCCCGACTCCGACCTCCCCTCCCTCTCTCCCCGACTCCGACCTCCCCTCCCTCTCTCCCCGACTCCGACCTCCCCTCCCTCTCTCCCCGACTCCGACCTCCCCTCCCTCTCTCCCCGACTCCGACCTCCCCTCCCTCTCTCCCCGACTCCGACCTCCCCTCCCTCTCTCCCCGACTCCGACCTCCCCTCCCTCTCTCCCCGACTCCGACCTCCCCTCCCTCTCTCCCTGACTCCGACCTCCCCTCCCTCTCTCCCCGACTCCGACCTCCCCTCCCTCTCTCCCCGACTCCGACCTCCCCTCCCTCTCTCCCCGACTCCGACCTCCCCTCCCTCTCTCCCCGACTCCGACCTCCCCTCCCTCTCTCCCGGACACGGACCTCCCCTCCCTCTCTCCCCGACTCCGACCTCCCCTCCCTCTCTCCCAGACTCTGACCTCCCCTCCCTCTCTCCCCGGCTCTGACCGCCCTCCCTCTCTCCCCGACTCTGACCTCCCCTCCCTCTCTCCCCGACTCTGACCGCCCTCCCTCTTTCCCCGACTCTGACCTCCCCTCCCTCTCTCCCCGACTCTGAACTCCCCTCCCTCTCTCCCGACTCTGAACGCCCTCCCTCTCTCCCTGACTCTGACCTCCCCTCCCTCTCTCCCTGACTCTGACCTCCCCTCCCTCTCTCCCCGACTCTGATCTCCCCCTCTCTCTCTCTCCCCGACTCTGATCTCCCCCTCTCCCTCTCTCCCCGACTCTGACCTCCACCTCCCTCTCTCCCCGACTCTGACCGCCCTCCCTCTCTCCCCGACTCTGACCGCCCTCCCTCTCTCCCCGACTCTGACCTCCCCTCCCTCTCTCCCCTCTCTCTCGCCCCGACTCTGACCTCCCCTCCCCTTCCCCTCCCTCTCTCCCCGACTCTGACCTCCACCTCCCTCTCTCCCCGACTCTGACCTCCCCTCTCTCTCTCCCCTCCCTCTGTCCCCGACTCTGACCTCCCCTCCCCTTCCCCTCCCTCTCTCCCCGACTCCGACCTCCCCTCCCTCTCTCTCCGACTCCGACCTCCCCTCCCTCTCTCTCCGACTCCGACCTCCCCTCCCTCTCTCCCCGACTCCGACCTCCCCTCCCTCTCTCCCCGACTCCGGCCTCCCATCCCTCTCTCCCCGACTCCGGCCTCCCCTCCCTCTCTCCCCGACTCCGGCCTCCCCTCTCTCTCTCCCCGACTCCGGCCTCCCCTCTCTCCCCGACTCTGGCCCCCCGACTCTAACCCACCCCCCTCTCTCTGACTCTCCACTCTATCCCTGACCCTGACCACCGACCCGCCCTCGCCCCCTGACCCTGACCACCGACCCGCCCTCGCCCCCTGACCCCGACCCGCCCTCTCCCCCTGACCCCGACCCGCCCTCTCCCCCTGACCCCGACCCGCCCTCTCCCCCTGACCCCGACCCGCCCTCTCCCCCTGACCCCGACCCGCCCTCTCCCCCTGACCCCGACCCGCCCTCTCCCCCTGACCCCGACCCGCCCTCTCCCCCTGACCCCGACCCGCCCTCTCCCCCTGACCCCGACCCGCCCTCTCCCCCTGACCCCGACCCGCCCCCCCTCTGACCCCGACCCGCCCCCTCTCTGACCCCGACCCGCCCCCTCTCTGACCCTGACCCGCCCCCTCTCTGACCCTGACCCGCCCCCTCTCTGACCCTGACCCGCCCACTCTCTGACCCTGACCCGCCCACTCTCTGACCCTGACCCGCCCACTCTCTGACCCTGACCCGCCCACTCTCTGACCCTGACCCGCCCACTCTCTGACCCTGACCCGCCCACTCTCTGACCCTGACCCGCCCACTCTGACCCTGACCTGCCCCCCTCTCTGACCCTGACCCGCCCACTCTGACCCTGACCTGCCCCCCTCTCTGACCCTGACCCGCCCACTCTCTGACCCTGACCCGCCCCCTCTCTGACCCTGACCCGCCCACTCTCTGACCCTGACCCGCCCACTCTCTGACCCTGACCCGCCCACTCTCTGACCCTGACCCGCCCACTCTCTGACCCTGACCCGCCCACTCTCTGACCCTGACCCGCCCACTCTCTGACCCTGACCCGCCCACTCTCTGACCCTGACCCGCCCACTCTCTGACCCTGACCCGCCCACTCTCTGACCCTGACCCGCCCACTCTCTGACCCTGACCTGCCCCCCTCTCTGACCCTGACCTGCCCCCCTCTCTCTCTCTGACCCGCCCCCTCTCTCTCTATCTGACTCTGACCCTGCCCCGCTCTATTTGACTCTGACCCACCTCCCTCTCTGCCTGACTCTGACCCACCCCCTTCTCTCTATATCTGACTCCAACCCACTCCCCGCTCTCTATCTATCTGACTCCATCTCTCTCTCTTCCCCCTGGACTGTCACCCTGGATCTTTGTGCTCAAGTTCTAGATTGGGGCATGTACCCGTAACCTTGTAATTCAGAGGCGAATGTGCTGACTGAACTGCAGCTGACTCTCAAAGCTTTGGTCTCATTGATATTTTAGTGCTGTTCAAGACAGCAGCTCTCTCACCTTGCCCAGTGTGGAGAAGCTCAGCTGGAATACGAAGGACAGGATCTCAACCAGGTCCATACTTCGGGACTGGAGGGGGAAAGAGCGAGAAACAATGTTAGGATTGTTGAACTTATCAATAGTGCATTTGCTTAACAATCATACGCCATCAAGCACTGGATACTCTGTAGGGGGTTTCGTCCACAGTTGCTGATCTTCACATCCGCTTTCAGACATTGAGAATCAACAGGCCTTTCTGACCATGGGATGCAGCACACAGCTCAGCCAAACTTACAATCTATCCCGATCGTGGTCAAGTGAGCAGGAACCCTGGATGAATTTTCCCCCTCTCTATTCTAGGTGCATTGAGGCCAATTGAGAGGAAAAATATTGCATTTATATAGCAGCCTTCATGACCT